>NW_019154147.1:6142973-6149626 GCF_002288905.1 Enhydra lutris kenyoni
ATACCACATCTTCTTTATCCATTCATCTGTCCATGGACATCCAGGCTCTTTTCATCATTTGGCTATTGTGGACATTGCTGCTATAAACATTGGGGTATAGGGGCACCTGGGTGGTTGAGTCATTAAGCATCTAACCTTGGCTCAGGTCATGATCCCCAGGGTCCTGGAATTGAGCCCTGCATCGGGTTCCCAGTTCCACGGGAAGCCTGCTTCTCCCTCTCCCATTCCCCCTGCATGTGTTTCCTCTTTCACTGTGTCTCTCTCCATCAAAGAAATATATAAAATCTTAAATAAACAAACAAACATTGGGGTGCAGGTGCCCCTTCGGATCACTACATTTGTATCTTTAGGGTAAATACCTAGTAGGGTGGTCACTAGATTCTAGGGTAGCTCTCTTTTCAACTTTCTGAGGAACCTCCATGCTGTTTTCCAGAGTGGCTGCACCAGCTTGCATTCCCACCAACAGGGTAGGAGGGTTCCCCTTTCTCCATATCCTCTCCAACATCTGTCGTTTCCTAACTCGTTAATTTTAGCCATTCTGACTAGTGTGAGGTGGTATCCCATTGTAGTTTTGATTTGTATTTCCCTGATGCCGAGTGATGTGGAGCACCTTTTCATGTGTCTGTTGGCCATTTGGATGTCTTCATTGCAGAAATGTCTGTTCATGTCTTCTGCCCATTTCTTGGTTGGATTATTTGTTCTTTGGGTGTTGAGTTTGCTAAGCTCTTTATAGATTTTGGATACTAATCCTTTATCTGATAAGACATTTGCAAATATCTTCTCCTACTCTGTCAGTTGTCTTGGTTTTTTTTTGACTGTTGCCATTGTTGTGCAAAAACTTTTTATCTTCATGAAGTCCCAATAGTTCATTTTTACCTTTTTTCCCCCTTGCCTCTTAGAGACATGTCTAGCAAGAAGTTGCTGCAGCCGAAGTTACAGAGGTTACTGCCTGTGTTCTCCTCTAGGATTTTAATGGATTCCTGTCTCATATTTAGGTCCTTCATCCATTTTGAGTCTATTTTTGTTTATGGTATGAGAAAGTGGTCCAGATTAATTCTTCTGCATGTGGCTGTTCCATTTTCCCAATACCATTTGTATAAGAAACTATCTTTTCTCCATTAGATATTCTTTCCTGCTTTGTCAAAGATTAGTTGACCATGGAGTTGAGGGTCCTTTTCTGGGGTCTCTATTCTGTTCCATTGATCTGTCTGTTTTTGTGCCAGTACCATACTGTGTGATGATTGCAGCTTTGTAATAGACCTTGAAGTCTGGAATTGTGATGTCACCAGCTTTGGTTTTCTTTCTCAACATTCCTTTGGGTCTTTGGGGTCTTTTCTGGTTCTATTCAAATTTTAGGACTCTTTGTTCCAGTTCCGTGAAAAAAGCTGATGGTATTTAATAGGGATTGCATTGAATATATAGATTGCTTTAGGTAGCATCGACATTTTAACAATATTTTTTCTTCCAATCCATAACCATAGAACATTTTTCCATATCTTTGTGTCTTCCTCAATTTCTTTCATGAGTGTTTTATAGTTTTCTGAGTACAGATCCTTTGCCTCTTTGGCTAGGTTTATTCCTAGGTATCTTATGGTTTTTGGTAGAGTTGTAAATGGGATCAACTCCTTAATTTCTCTTTCTTCTGTCTCATGGTTCGTGTAAAGAAATGCAAATGTTTTCTGTGCATTGATTTTATAGCCTGCCTCTTTGCTGAATTCCTGTATGAGTTCTAGCAATTTTGAGGTGGAGTCTTTGAGTTTTCCACATAAAGTATCATGTCATCTGCAAAGAGTGAGAATTTGACTTCTTCTTTGCTGATTCAGATGCCTTTTGTTTCTTTTGTCATCTGATTGCTGAGGCTAGGACTTCTAATACTATGTTGAACAATAGTGGTGATGGTGGACATCTATGCTATGTACCTGACCTTAGGGGAAAAGCTCTCCATTTTTCCCCACTGACAATGGTATTCACTATGGGCTTTTCATAGATGGCTTTTATGTTATTGAGGTATGTTCCCTTTTTCCCTACACTGTGAAGATTTTCAACTAAGAAAAGATGTTGTACTTTGTGAAATGCTTTTTCTGCATCTATTGAGAGAATCATATGGTTCTTTTCCTCTTTTATTAATGTACTGTATCATATTGATTGACTTGTGGATATTGAACTACCCTTGCAGCCGTGGAATAAATCCCACTTGGTCGTGATGAATAATCCTCTAAGGTACTGTTGGGTCCTACTGGTGAGAATTTTTGCATCCTTGTTCATCAGGGATATTGGTCTGTAATTCTCCTTTTTGGTGGGATCCTTTTCTGTTTTAGGATCAAGGTAATACTGGTCTCATAGAAAGAGTCTGGAAGTTTTCGGGGCACCTGGGTGGCTCAGTGGGTTAAGCCTCTGCCTTCAGCTCAGGTCATGATCTCAGGATCCTGGGATCGAGCCCCACATCGGGCTCTCTGCTCAGCAGGGAGCCTGCTTCCTCCTCTCTCTCTGCCTGCCTCTCTGCCTACTTGTGATCTCTCTGTCAAATAAATAAATAAAATCTTTAAAAAAAAAGAGTCTGGAAGTTTTCCTTCCATTTCTACTTTTTGAAACAATTATGGAAGAATAGTATTAGTTCTTTAAATGTTTGGTAGAATTCCCCTGGGAACCCATCCAGTTGTGGACTCTTGTTTGTTGGGAGATTTTTGATTACTGCTTCAATTTCCTTGATGGTTATGGGTCTGTTTAGGTTTTCTATTTCTTCCTGTTTCAGTTTGGTAGTTTATACATCCTTAGGAATGCATACGTTTCATCCAGATTGACTAATTGGTTGGCAGATAGTTGCTCATAATATGTTCTTACAGTTGTTTGTATTTCTTCTGGTTGGTTGTGATCTCTCTTCTTTCATTCATGATTTAATTTATTTGGGTCCTTTCTCTTTTCTTTTTGATAAGTCTGGCCAGGGGATTATCAATCTTATTAATTGTTTCAAAAAACCAACTCCCAGTTTCATTGATCTGTTCTACCAGTCTTTTGGTTTCTATTTCTTTGATTTCTACTCTAATCTTTATTATTTCTCTTCTCCTGATCGGTTTGGGCTTTATTTGCTGTTTTTTTGTTTTGTTTTGTTTTTTTCCAGCTCCTTTAGGTATAAGGTTAGCTTGTATATTTGAGAACTTTCTTGTTTCTTGAGAAGGACTTATATTGTTATATAACACTGCCTTTATTGCATCCCAAAGGTTTTGAACAGTTGTGTTTTATTTTTATTTGTTTCCATGATTTTTTTTAATTCTTCTTTAATTTCCTGGTTGACCCATTAATTCTTTAGTAAGATGCTCTTTAGCCTCCGTGTATTTGAGTTCTTTCCAAATTTCCTCTTGTGACTGAGTTCCAGTTTCTAAGCATTGTGGTCTGAAAATATGCAGGGAATGATCCCAATATTTTGGTATCAGTTGAGACCTGATTTGTGACCCAAGATGTGATCTATTCTGGAGAATGTTCCATATGCATTCAAGAAGAATGTGTATTCTGTTGCCTTAGGATGGAATGTTCTCAATATATCTGTGAAGTCCATCTGGTCCAGTGTATCTTTCAAAGTCCTTGTTTCCTTGTTGATCTTCTGATTAGATGATCTGTCCATTACCATGAGTGGGGTCTTAAAGTCCCCTACCATTATTGTATTATTATCAGTGTGTTCCTTAATTTTGTTTTTAATTGGTTTATATAATTGGCTGCTTCCATGTTAGGGGCATAAATATTTACAGTTGTTAGATCTTCCTATTGGATAGACCCTTTAATTATGACATAGTGTCCTTCCTCATCTCTTATTACAGTCTTTGGTTTAAAATCTAATTTGTCTGACATAAAGCTTACCGCCCCAGCTCTTTTTGATGTCCATTAACATGATAAATGGTCTTCCACCCCCTCACTTTCAATCTGGAACTGTCTTTGGGTCTAAAATGAGTCTCTTGCAGACAGCATATTGATGGGTCTTACTTTTTTATCCAATCTGGTAGCTTGCATCTTTTGATTGGGGCATTTAACCCATTTATATTCAGAGCAACTATTGACAGATATGAATTTAGTGTCATTGTATTACCTGTAAAGTGATGACACTATACCCTTCTGTATACTGTCTCCCTTCCTTTCTGGTCTATGTTACTTTTGGGCTCTCTCTTTGTTTAAAGTATCCCTTTTAATATTTCTTGTAGGGCTGGTTTCATGATCCAAATTCTTTTAGTTTCTATTTGTCCTGGAAGCTTTTTATCTCTCTTTCTATTTTGAATGATGTTCTTGGCTGCATATTTTTCCTGTTTAGCGCCCTGAATGTAATATGTCAGTCCTTTCTGGCCTGCCAGGTCTCTGTGGATAAGTCTGCTGCCAGTGTGTTGTTTCTTCCCTTGTAGGTTATGGACCTCCTGTCCTGAACTGATTTCAGGATTTTCTCTTTTCCTCTGAGATTTGCAAATTTCACTATTATATGTCAGGGTATTGACCTATTTTTATGGATTTTGAGGGAGGTTTTCTGTGCCTCCTGGATTTTGATGCCTATTTTCTTCCCCAGAGTAGAAAGTTCTACACTATAATTTGCTCCAGTATACCTTCTGCCCCTCTTTCTCTCTTTCCTCTTCTTCTGGGATCCCAATTATTCTAATACTGTTTTGTTTTTTGCTATCACATATCTCTCAAATACTCCCCTTGCAATCCAGTAGTTGTTTATTACTCTTTTTCTCAGCTTCTTTATTCTCCATCATTTTTGTCTTCTGTATCACTAATTTTCTCTTCTGCCTCATTTATCCTAGCAGTTAGAGGCCCCGTTTTTTATTGCCTTTTATTAATAGCCTTTTTAATTTCAACTTGATTAGATTTTAGTTCTTTTATTTCTCCAGAAAGGAATTCTCTGTGTCTTCTATGCTTTTTTCAAGCCCATTTAGTATCTTTTAGTTGTTATTCTGAACTCTAGTTGCAAAATCTTACTTACAACCATATTGATTAAGTGTCTGGCAGTCAGAACTGCCTCTTATTCTCTTTTTGAGATGAGTTTTTTTTCTTTTTTTTTTTTTTTAAGATTTCATTTATTTATTTAACAGAGAGAGAGAGATCACAAGTAATCAGAGAGGCAGGCAGAGAGAGGGGGGAAGCAGGCTCCCCACTGAGCAGAAAGCCCAATGTGGGACTTCATCCCAGGACCTTGAGATCATGACCTGAGCCAAAGGCAAAGGCTTAACCCACTGAGCCACTCAAGCACCCTGAGATGAGTTTTTCTGTCTTCTCATTCTCACAGAAAGTGGTCCCTTTTCTCTTTGTAAAATTGTAGCTATTCTTTTCTTAGATATCTTGTTGAGTTGTCAGATGCTGAGAGTGATTTAATAGCTATCTAGCTGAATTCCTGGGATCAGACAAAACTAAGGTCTCCATCTCTTCTTCTTCTCTCTCCTTCAACTTCTCTGTTGAACATAGATCTTGAGTAAAATAAAATAACTTCCAGAATTCTTGAACTATAAGCAAACCAGTGGTCATCCCTTAAAGAATTAGCCTTCAAATAGTAGGCAAAAAAAAAAAAATCACACACACACAAAATACATGTATTTTATCCACTTTTTCTTTTCTTACTGCTAACTTTTTCTTTGTGACCTTTAGCAGTGGCACAAGTGTATCTTTGTTTATTTCTGTATGTGCAGAGAGATAGAGAAACAGATGAACAGTACAAATATCAAGCCCTTGGAGAGATATCTGGCCATTGGTAGCTGGAAGTCAGATTATTTTTTTAAATTCAGAACAACATTTAGGACAGTTCTAAAACCATAATATTATTAATTTTAATTTGACAGATGCCCCACCAATATATATAGGTAGATATATCTATCTATCTATCTATCTATATATATATATATATCAACCCTGTTACTCGAGAGGTTAGTGCTACTCACTTAATTCATCAAAGAAAAGTTGCCTGAATACCTTAATTCATTCAGATCCTCAAGTTACAGAAATGCAAGTTTATATCCTGTATATCCTTATATCCTCTATAACTCATAGCATAACACCATGACTTGTTAGGAGAATCACAAAACTGGAAAATGGGATACCTGAGTTCTAGTTCTTGGTTCTCCAACTGACTAACTGGTCTCTGAGCCCTTAAGGTAACACATACTATAACATTCTCAAAGTTGAGAACTTGATCTTGACACACAAATAGTGACGACATAGTAACTACTCATAAGTGAATGAAGAGAATATTCTATGATTCTAGCTAGTAATCACAAATATTTCTCTGAATCAGAGACAGAGGTGATACACTATTTATATTCAAATACTCATAAATGATAGTATGAAATTTGTGACAGACACTTGGAATGCATTTAGGCATTTTGGAAAGAACTCAGTTGGCCACTTGCAGATAAATGTCCCTATTTATAAATAAATATATTTATATTTTTATACAAAAATACAAAAAATACAAAAACTAACATTTTCTCATTAAACTCTTCCTCTCCCCTACCAGCAAGCCTTCAGGAAGATTTCTGACCTCCATTTTACTAAATAAGAAACTAAAAAGTCAGAGAAGTTAAGTAGTTTTGCTCAAGTTTACATAGCTACCAAAGGGAGGAGCCAGAATTTAGCCCAAGACTAACAGATTCCACAGAGACCAATTTTTTCTACTATATTTTGCC
>NW_019154147.1:6150026-6201888 GCF_002288905.1 Enhydra lutris kenyoni
AACTTGTCAATGTGAGCAAGGACAAATTATGTGCTCATCATAGCGCAAGTGATTTCCAGGCTGGGAGAAAGGAAATCCTAGAGTTTGAAAATCACAGCTTGGCCACAGTTGGATGAAAACCAAGCAATGGACACCATGATAATGAGTTGCCTGAATGAGAAGGAATTCCTTGGCGAGGAGAGAAGAAACCCCATACCAAAAGCAAAGAAGAATAAATAGAACATTAAATCATTCATCAGAGCTGTGGATGGGACTGTGGGCAAGTCAGTGGGTGGGGGATGGAAGTAATGTGAGTGCCCTAGGACTAGAACTCAAATTGTTTTGCTCAAGTGGTAAAAAAAAAAAAGGTATGATGTATCTTAAGAGATCTAAGCCCTTTATGCCATTCTTCAAAATGACAGTAGCTATCATTTATTGTGTATGTATGTTAGGCATTTCATATATATATATATATATATATATTTTTAATCCCACACAACTCTCCAAACTGCATATTATTGTCCCCATTTACATATCAGGATTCTCAATCTCACAGGGGGTAAGTAATTTACCTAATACTATTCACCTGGTAAGAAAAGAGTAGCCAGGACTCAACCCCTGTTAGAGTTAGAGTTAGTGCATCTAACTCTAAAACTCAAATTCTTCCCACCATGCCTTGCTGTCTCAGCCCACATTAGCTCCATCTAAGAGGCAGATGTTTTCCTTCATCTTTTTTAGCAAACATCTTCCAATGATAAAAAGTGGAGCAAAGACTTACCTAACTCCCAAAGTCCTATTATAGCCTAAAATTAATGGTGGCAGAGTGCTTTGAAAATGCCAGTGCAGCTCCTTGAATGCTAGAGTCTTTGCTGGGATTCTGAGTTCCTGAGATGAAAGACTCTTCAAAGCTTCTGTGTCTTACAACAGCCACTTGTAAGGATTTTTAGAAAAGCAGAGAGCCCCGTCCTTTGGGAGGAGCCCTCAGAATCCTAGGATGATGGGGTAGTAGGGAGACACTTCATGGCAGAGTTGTCTCCCATATAAGCTCCCAGTTAACAAAGGGAAGGAAATGGACCTTAAGCTTCCAGAAGTAAAAGAATTTTTTATAAAACATGCTGAGCAGAAAAATTAGGTAAGAGAAAGCCTGTTGACTTGAAAGAAAATGAACTGCCTCAGAAAGGTTTGAGTGGCATAAATTAATGGAAGGCTAAGAAAAAAAACAAAAACAAAAACAAAAAAACTGAGGGCCATTGGGTGTCTCAGTTTGTTAGGCATCTGTCTTCCGCTCAGGTCATGATCCCAGAGTCCTAGGATCGAGTTCCGCATCAGGATCCCCACTCAGTGGTGAATCTGCTTCTCCCTCTGCCCCTATCATCCTGCTTTCATGCTCTCTCTTGCTTACGCGCGCTCTCTCTCTCTCTCTCTCACACACACACAAATAAATAATTAAATAAATAAATAAAATCTTTTTTTTTTAAAGGGAAAGGAGAAAAATAAACTGAAATTTCCCAAATAAATATTGATGAACAATGAAAAGCACCTACATTGCCTAGACCACTAGGCCACCAGCTTCTTACAGAGTTATAACTTGACCACAAACCTCAGAAAGCCATCCAGAGAAAAGATTGTTTAAGACAGCAGAGACAGCAGCCTTGTTTGGTTTGGTTTGGTTTGGTTTGGTCTTGTTTTGTTTTTTGTTTTGTTAGCTCTGATACAAACCCCACCAGGAGCTCACAAGGAGAGTCAGATTGATTGAACAGTATAGAACTCATTATGTGTATTGGAGAAAGATAGGACAGATACTAGAAGACGGAAGATGGAAAAGCTTAGAGACAGACAGCCAATGGATATTTAGTTCTCTTGTCAATTTTAATCTTGCTTCCTTGTTTACATCAGAGTACAATTCATTGTGGCCTGATTTCCCACCCTCCATCTCTCATCTCCTTTGCTCTTCCCCTGCTTCACTACCTTCCCAAGCCCAATGTGGTATGCCAGTTAGCTTTCACTGTATAACAAACCATTCCAAATCTTTAGGGGCTTAAAACAGCAATGATTTATTTAGTTCACAGTTCTGTGGATTGGTCAGCAATTTGGGCTAGGCTCAGCTGGGTTGTCTTCTGTTCTGGTCTAAGCTCATTCATGCTGCTTCTTAGCTGGGTGACTTTGTTTCTGGAGTTAATTGGCTACCAGCAGAGGCTGAGGAGGCAACTGGGCCATTGTTATCCAGCAGGCTAGCCTAGACTTGTTTCTTGAGAACTCAGCAGGGCTCCAGGAGTTAGAAATATGCAAGGCCTCTTGAGACCTAAGCTCAAAACTGACAGAATTCACTTCCCTCAAATTCTCTTGACCAAACAATTCACAAGTTCAGCCAAATTCAAGGGGGAGGGAAAGAGCCACCATCTCTTCATGGGAGGAGCTACATAGTTACATGGCAAAGGGTCATGGATTTAGGGAGGGAAATAATTATGGTCCTTTCTGCAAAATATCTAACATATCTGGAGTTTAGGGGAAAGGGTTACCATTCCTATTCCTCTCCTTGTGCCTTACACTGCTTTCCTTTCCCCATTTTCTACTCAATGATTCATCCAAATTGCTACAAGTTTTTACTTCTTGGATCTGCCAGACTCTTCAGAGATGATCTGGTCTACAAGGTTGTAGACAGCTACCTCTTCTGCTTAGCCTTTGTTTAAATGTCAAATATCGTGCTGAGAGAAGACAAATAACATTAGGAAAAAGACTTCCAGAGCCTTAGGAATCCAGTTTGTGTTTTTTTCTAAATTAACAATACAGTTTTCATAGAGTCCAAAACCCAAACCACTCTCATATTCTTGGCACACTATTTGCTCTCAATAGCTTCAAGCTTACTTTTAAATCCTTTGTAATCCTGCTGGAAATCATTAAACAATGACTCATGGAAGGTCTCTGATGGCCTCCAATAATGATTTTACCATCCACATCAGAAATTTTTTTAAGCTCCATTTAACAAATTTAGTCCATTGCTGAGATTTCTTCTTGGGAGGGTCCCAATTTTTTCCTTTTTTCCAGAAGGAGCTTCAGGGTCAGTGAGACCCTGGCACTCAAAACTCTCTAGAGGCCAGCTGCTACAGTCTGATAAACCAAGGTGCCTCCTGGAAAAAACAAAACAAAACAACCACCATTTCTCCTTCTTCTGCCCTTTCCTACATCCTGGAATTTGTTCTAAGATGTCTCTAGACTCTCCCTTACCCATCTCCTGCTTGCAGAGCTTCAGAAAAGGAGATCATTCTCAGCTCAAAGTTGGAGCGTATGCTGGGGAATTGAGCTGTTTGAAGCTAGGTCTCCTATATCTGAGTGTCTTACAGACATTGAAAATGCACCAGCACCAAGCTCCATAAATTCAAACACCAGTAGAAATTATTTCAGGTATCCATCACTTTTCAAAAATTTGTGTTATACCACTTTGCTTTTAGGAAAGACCTACATTAGTATCCGTTTTCACTGACTAAAATAAATTTAAAGAGGATTTTCACTTATACAAAAAAAGGCAAAAAATGAAAATAGCATTGAGTGTCTGTTTTGCAGTGAGCCATTATAGAGGTACCCCAAGCAGCAAGAGATGTACCCCCAACCTCTTTCCCCAGAAACCACACTCAGCATCTCAGCATCAAGCACCACAGCTTTGAACTGTGTCTGTGAGTGTCTGTGCTTCATCTCAATTTATTGTGTGCATCCATAAGCAAGACACATCCTAAGGTATCAGAAAAGTCTAAGAAAGGTTATTTTGTGGCTCTGGAAACACTCAACCATTTTTTTTTTCCGTATTAATTGATGGTAATTGTTTCTTTCCTTTGCCTCATTTCAGTTTATAAAAGTTTTCACAGGAGCACTCTACTTTCAGATGGCTGGGGAAACCTGTATTTGGGAAGCCTTCCTTTCCTTCTCAGTGTATCTTCACTTCCTTTATGAGTTGTTATCATCTGCCTTTTTGTCCTGGAGGAAGAGGTGACCCTACTCCCTTCCGTGAACAGATCCATCCTGAATTTTTACGTCACCCCATCTACCATGCAAACATCACACCATTAGTATTCTCTCTTCATTTCAGTCTCTCCTCCCTTAAAGCAATGCCCTCATCCTACAGACATGATCAAGAGTTCCTATTCCCAAGATAAACTTTCTTTCAACTCACCTGCTGCCATTTTCTGGCTGCCTATCTATTCTTCACAGTTCTGTTTCTTCACCCCCATCCACAGTTCCACCGACCATAGTTTGCTTTCAGCCCCCATCACTCTACTGAGTCAACAATGGACAAATCAAATTACCTCCTCACACCATTTTCTATAACTGCCTCCTTCCTTAAACTCTCACCTTGACTTTGGAGACAGGTACAATCTTCTAATTCTCCTCTTACTTCTCAGTCTGCTCTTTCTTAGTTTCTTCCAGAGACCCTGCTTCCTCCACTTCGTCCTTCAATTTTGGCCTTCTTTTCCCATTCAGCTCTTCCTGGGCAAGATTTTTTTCCCCTACCCATCTCACTAGATCATCATTCTAGACATGGCACAGGTTTTTAAACTCAATATTTCCCAAGCCTAACTTATTTTCTTCCTGCCCACAGCTTCCTTACTCAACTTGCTCTTTCTATATTCTCAGTTAACAGAAAAACCACCAATGGTTTCTTCAATATTCATCCTGCCTTTTATAGTATCAGAAGTTTTACTTGGGCACATGACTATCCAACGAAAGACTGCATTTCCCCTGCAGTTAGATGAGATCATGTGACTAGGTTATGGCAAGTGAAATGTGAGCATAGCTATTGCAAACTTCTGGGTCATGCCCTTATTAGCCATTGTGGATTCTGTTGTCTACAGCTAAAAACACTGAGCAATGTAGTAATCGGTAAAAATAATAATAATAATGATGATAAAGTTTGTGAGTTTAAGGTGCTCAGTCATCCAGTTCATCCCAAATGTCCTCATTTGAATTCTTAGAAGTCCCACTTTCCTTACCAATGCCCTAACCTTTACTTAGAATTGGCAAGAGTATAAATTCAAGCTATAATGTAATTCAGGAACTCAAAGGATTAGAGCCTGGATATGATTTTCAGCTACATAAATCCTTTGCTATGAGATTCAAAAACAACAACTGTTCAGTACAACCTTAGAAATGTCTTGGTCCTCTGGCCATTCATTTAGTTGAGAATTTAAAACTTGAACCTTTTGTTTTTGTTTTTTAAGTTTTCCAGGACACTTTGAAGCAGTAAGCCAAACCCAAAGGTCTCATATTCTTCATGTGCCCTCCATAATGATTTCTCAAGATAGCCACTCACTCACTAGGACTTGTATGGGTAATCATTTAAGTATCTCTTTCACTATAGGTGTCATAACCAAAATTGTTCCATCTTTAATAATAACGGGATTCTTACTGCTTTCAAAAAACCAACCTAAACATATATCCATCCTAAATTTCTATTTCCTTGAGGATCTATTTAGAGTGACTGTGTTCAATATAGAGGAATAGTACACATGAATGTTTGGACATCAAGAGAGTAGACAAAGACTGCTAATTCCTTTTTTTAAATTTTTTTATTTTTTATAAACATATATTTTTATCCCCAGGGGTACAGGTCTGTGAATCGCCAGGTTTACACACTTCACAGCACTCACCATAGCACATACCCTCCCCAATGTCCATAACCCCCCCCAACCACCCTCCCCCCAGCAACCCTCAGTTTATTTTGTGAGATTAAGAGTCACTTATGGTTTATCTCCCTCCCAATCCCATCTTGTTTCATTTACTCTTCTCCTACCCCCTTAACCTCCCATGTTGCATCTCCTCTCCCTCATATCAGGGAGATCATATGATAGTTGTCTTTCTCTGATTGACTAATTTCGCTAAGCATGATACCCTCTAGTTCCATCCACGTCATCGCAAATGGCAAGATTTCATTTCTTTTGATGGCTGCATAGTATTCCATTGTGTATATATACCACTTCTTCTTTATCCATTCATCTGTTCATGGACATCTAGGTTCTTTCCATACTTTGGCTATTGTAGACATTGCTGCTATAAACATTCAGGTGCACGAGCCCCTTCGGATCACTACGTTTGTATCTTTAGGGTAGCTACCCAGTAGTGCAATTGCTGGGTCATAGGGTAGTTCTATTTTCAAAATTTTGAGGAACCTCCATGCTGTTTTCCAGAGTGGTTGCACCAGCTTGCATTCCCACCAACAGTAGAGGAGGGTTCCCCTTTCTCCGCATCCTCGCCAGCATCTGTCATTTCCTGACTTGTTAATTTTAGCCATTCTGACTGGTGTGAGGTGATATCTCATTGTGGTTTTGATTTGTATTTCCCTGATGCCGAGTGATGCGGAGCACTTTTTCATGTGTCTGTTGGCCATCTGGATGTCTTCTTTGCAGAAATGCCTGTTCATGTTCTCTGCCCATTTCTTGATTGGATTATTTGTTCTTTGGGTGTTGAGTTTGCTAAGTTCTTTATAGATTTTGGACACTAGCCCTCTATCTGATATGTCATTTGCAAATATCTTCTCCCATTCTGTCAGTTGTCTTTTGGTTTTGTTAACTGTTTCCTTTGCTGTGCAAAAGCTTTTGATCTTGATGAAATCCCAATAGTTCATTTTGCCCTTGCTTCCCTTGCCTTTGGCGATGTTCCTAGGAAGAAGTTGCTGCGGCTGAGGTCGAAGAGGTTGCTGCGTATGTTCTCCTCAAGGATTCTGATGGATTCCTTTCTCACATTGAGATCCTTCATCCATTTTGAGTCTATTTTCGTGTGTGGTGTAAGGAAATGATCCAATTTCATTTTTCTGCATGTGGCTGTCCAATTTTCCCAACACCATTTGTTGAAGAGGCTGTCTTTTTTCCATTGGATATTCTTTCCTGCTTTGTCGAAGATGAGTTGACCATAGAGTTGAGGGTCTATTTCTGGGCTCTCTATTCTGTTCCATTGATCTATGTGTCTGTTTTTGTGCCAGTACCATGCTGTCTTGATGATGACAGCTTTGTAATAGAGCTTGAAGTCTGGAATTGTGATGCCACCAACTTTGGCTTTCTTTTTCAATATTCCTTTGGCTATTCAAGGTCTTTTCTGGTTCCATATAAATTTTAGGATTATTTGTTCCATTTCTTTGAAAAAAATGGATGGTACTTTGATAGGAATTGCATTATATGTGTAGATTGCTTTAGGTAGCATAGACATTTTCACAATATTTATTCTTCCAATCCAGGAGCATGGAACATTTTTCCATTTCTTTGTGTCTTCCTCAATTTCTTTCATGAGTACTTTATAGTTTTCTGTGTATAGATTCTTAGCCTCTTTGGTTAGGTTTATTCCTAGGTATCTTATAGTTTTGGGTGCAATTGTAAATGGGATTGACTCCTTAATTTCTCTTTCTTCTGTCTTGTTGTTGGTGTAGAGAAATACAACTGATTTCTGTGCATTGATTTTATATCCTGACACTTTACTGAATTCCTGTACAAGTTCTAGCAGTTTTGGAGTGGAGTCTTTTGGGTTTTGCACATATAGTATCATATCATCTGCAAAGAGTGATAGTTTGACTTCTTCTTTGCCAATTTGGATGCCTTTAATTTCCTTTTTTTGTCTGATTGCTGAGGCTAGGACTTCTAGTACTATGTTGAATAGCAGTGGTGATAATGGACATCGCTGCCGTGTTCCTGACCGTAGCGGAAAAGCTTTCAGTTTTTCTCCATTGAGAATGATATTTGCGGTGGGTTTTTCATAGATGGCTTTGATGATATTGAGGTATGTGCCCTCTATCCCTACACTTTGAAGAGTTTTGATCAGGAAGGGATGCTGTACTTTGTCAAATGCTTTTTCAGCATCTATGGAGAGTATCATATGGTTCTTGTTCTTTCTTTTATTAATGTGTTGTATCACATTGATTGATTTGCGGATGTTGAACCAACCTTGCAGCCCTGGAATAAATCCCACTTGGTCGTGGTGAATAATCCTTTTAATGTACTGTTGAATCCTATTGGCTAGTATTTTGGTGAGAATTTTTGCATCTGTGTTCATCAAGGATATTTGTCTGTAGTTCTCTTTTTTGATGGGATCCTTGTCTGGTTTTGGGATCAAAGTGATGCTGGCCTCATAAAATGAGTTTGGAAGTTTTCCTTCCATTTCTATTTTTTGGAACAGTTTCAGGAGAATAGGAATTAGTTCTTCTTTAAATGTTTGGTAGAATTCCCCCGGGGAAGCTGTTTGGCCCTGGGCTTTTGTTTGTTTGGAGATTTTTGATGACTGTTTCAATCTCCTTACTGGTTATGGGTCTGTTGAGGCTTTCTATTTCTTCCTGGTTCATTTGTGGTAGTTTATATTTCTCTAGGAATGCATCCATTTCTTCCAGATTGTCAAATTTGTTGGCGCAGAGTTGCTCATAGTATGTTCTTATAATTGTCTGTATTTCTTTGGTGTTAGTTGTGATCTCTCCTCTTTCATTCATGATTTTATTTATTTGGGTCCTTTCTCTTTTCTTTTTGATAAGTCTGGCTAGGGGTTTATCGATCTTATTAATTGTTTCAAAGAACCAGCTCCTAGTTTCGTTGCTTTGTTCTATTGTTTTTTTGGTTTCTATTTCATTGATTTCTGCTCTGATCTTTATGATTTCTCTTCCCTGCTGGGTTTAGGGTTTCTTTCTTGTTCTTTCTCCAGCTCTTTTAGGTGTAGGGTTAGGTTGTGTACCTGAGACCTTTCTTGTTTCTTGAGAAAGGCTTGTACCACTATATATTTTCCTCTCAGGACTGCCTATGTTGTGTCCCACAGATTTTGAACCGTTGTGTTTTCATTATCATTTGTTTCCATGAATTTTTTCAATTCTTCTTTAATTTCCTGGTTGACCCATTCATTCTTTAGAAGGATGCTGTTTAGTCTCCATGTATTTGGGTTCTTTCCAAATTTCCTCTTGTGATTGAGTTCTAGCTTCAGAGCATTGTGGTCTGAAAATATGCAGGGAATGATCTCAATCTTTTGATACCGGTTGAGACCTGATTTAGGACCGAGGATGTGATCTATTCTGGAGAATGTTCCATGTGCACTAGAGAAGAATGTGTATTCTGTTGCTTTGGGATGAAATGTTCTGAATATATCTGTGATGTCCATCTGGTCCAGTGTGTCATTTAAGGCCTTGATTTCCTTGTTGATCTTTTGCTTGGATGATCTGTCCATTTCAGTGAGGGGAGTGTTAAAGTCCCCTACTATTATCGTATTATTGTTGATGTGTTTCTTTGATTTTGTTATTAATTGGTTTATATAGTTGGCTGCTCCCACGTTAGGGGCATAGATATTTAAAATTGTTAGATCTTCTTGTTGGACAGATCCTTTGAGTATGATATAGTGTCCTTCCTCATCTCTTATTATAGTCTTTGGCTTAAAATCTAATTGATCTGATATAAGGATTGCCACTCCTGCTTTCTTCTGATGTCCATTAGCATGGTAAATTCTTTTCCACCCCTCACTTTTAATCTGGAGGTGTCTTCGGGTTTAAGATGAGTTTCTTGTAGGCAACATATAGATGGGTTTTGTTTTTTTATCCATTCTGATACCCTGTGTCTTTTGATTGGGGCATTTAGCCCATTAACATTCAGGGTAAGTATTGAGAGATATGAATTTAGTGCCATTGTATTGCCTGTAAGGTGACTGTTATTGTATATTGTCTCTGTTTCTTTCTGATCTACTACTTTTAGGGTCTCTCTTTGCTTAGAGGACCCCTTTCAATATTTCCTGTAGAGCTGGTTTGGTATTTGCAAATTCTTTTCAGTTTTTGTTTGTCCTGGAAGCTTTTAATCTCTCCTTCTATTTTCAATGATAGCCTAGCTGGATATAGTATTCTTGGCTGCATGTTTTTCTCATTTAGTGCTCTGAATATATCATGCCAACTCTTTCTGGCCTGCCAGGTCTCTGTGGATAAGTCTGCTGCCAATCTAATATTTTTACCATTGTATGTTACAGACTTCTTTTCTCGGGCTACTTTCAGGATCTTCTCTTTGTCACTAAGACTTGTAAATTTTACTATTAGGTGACGGGGTGTGGACCTATTCTTACTGATTTTGAGGGGAGTTCTCTGAACCTCCTGGATTTTGATGCTTGTTCCCTTTGCCATATTGGGGAAATTCTCTCCAATAATTCTCTCCAATATACCTTCTGCTCCCCTCTCTGTTTCCTCTTCTTCTGGAATCCCAATTATTCTAATGTTGTTTTGTCTTATGGTGTCACTTATCTCTCGAATTCTCCACTCGTGGTCCAGTAGCTCTTTGTCCCTCTTTTGCTCAGCTTCTTTATTCTCTGTCATTTGGTCTTCTATATTGCTAAGTCTTTCTTCTGCCTCATTTATCCTAGCAGTGAGAGCCTCCATTTTTGCTTGCACCTCATTAATAGCTTTTTTTATTTCAACTTGGTTAGATTTTAGTTCTTTTATTTCTCCAGAAAGGGCTTTTATATCTCCCGAGAGGGTTTCTCTAATATCTTCCATGCCTTTTTTGAGCCGGCTAGAACCTTGAGAATCATCATTCTGAACTCTAGATCTGACATATTACCAATGTCTGTATTGATTAGGTCCCTAGCCTTTGGTACTGCCTCTTGTTCTTTTTTTTTTTTGTGGTGAATTTTTCCGCCTTGTCATTTTGTCCAGATAAGAGTATATGAAGGAGCAAGTAAAATACTAAAAGGGTAGCAACAACCCCAGGAAAATATGCTTTAGCCAAATCAGAAGAGATCCCAAATCGTGAGGGGGGAGAAAGGGGATAAAAAGAGGTTCAGAAAGAAAAAAAAAAAAGAAACAATTAAAAAAAGAAAACGAATAAAAAAAAGTATAAGAAAGAAAATATATATATATATATTAGATAAACTAGTTTAAAAATGTTAAAAAAGAAAAGGGTAAAAGTTAAAAAAATTTAGCAGAAGAAGAGAAAAAAAATTAAAAAAGAAAAAAAATTAAATTAACTGCAAGGCTAAAGAATCATGGGGAGAAAGCCATGAGTTCCGTGCTTTGCTTTCTCCTCTGGAATTCTGCTGCTCTCCTTGGTATTGAAACTGCACTCCTTAGTATTGGACTTGGTCCTGGCTGGGTTTCTTGTTGATCTTCTGGGGGAGGGGCCTGTTGTAGTGATTCTCAAGTGTCTTTGCCCCAGGCGGAGTTGCACCGCCCTTACCCGGGCCGGTCTGAGTAATGCGATCGGGTTTGCTTTCGGGAGCTTTTGTTCCCTGAGCGCTTTCTGCAGAGTTTCGGAGGATGGGAATGAAGATGGCAGCCTCCCAGTCTCCGGCCTTGGAGGGGCCGAGAGCCCAGGACCCCCACTCCTCAGTGCGCCCTCAGAGAACAGCGCCCAATTACTCCTGTCACCCTGGCCTCCGGCCGCACTCCAAGCTGACCAAGCCTGCGAGTGGTTCAAGGTAACCCCAAGCTGAAAGTTCACTCCTCGGCTCTGTCTCTGTAGTCGGCTTCCCCAGTCTAATACCTGCAAGCTCTGTGACACTCAGACACCCCCGATCCTTCTGTGACCCTGCGGGACCTGAGGCCACAGGAGACCCTGCGTGACTCTGAGTGGGCTTCACCCCGGTTAAGCCTCTGGAGCGATGTCCCTCAGCAGAACAGACTTTTAAAAGCCCTGATTTTGTACTCCGTTGCTCTGCCGCTTGCCGGGAGCCGGCCCCTCCCCCTGCGGTCTATCTTCCCGTCGCTTTGGATTCACTTCTCCACCAGTCCTACCTTTCAGAAAGTGGTTGATTTTCTGTTTCTAGAGTTGCTGTTCTTCTTCTCTTCGATCTCCCATTGGATTTGTAGGTGTTTGCAATCTTTAGATAAGCTATCTAGCTGATCTCCCGCTACCTGAAGTAGTCTCAGCCTGCTACTTCTCCGCCATCTTGACTCCTCCCCAAGAGTGCTAATTCTTTATCCCTACCTCCACTTTTCCCTTTCCTCCTTAGCAACAGAGTCCTTATTTTACTTGGGATGGCAAGCCAGTCAGCTAAAATGTCACATTTTCCAGACTCTCTAGAAGCTGGGTATGGTCATGTATCTAATGGCCAATAAGACATAAATGGAAAAATTGTTTGGAACTCCTGGGAATCCTGCCGTAAGGGAACTAACTCAGCAGGGCAGGATCCTTTCTGACTTTATGCCTTTCCTCTTGTTTGCAGCCTGCAGTACAGTTAAGATGTCTTGCCCCTCAGCAACCATCTTAGGGTTATGAGGTGATCTTGAGAATGAAAATTGTGAACTAATGGATTTTTATGTTATTTGGATTTTACTGTTATATGCAGCCTAACTTAATTTGAACTGATCTATTCCATAAACATTTCAAGGAAAAAAAGGGGGGGGGCAGACAGAGCCTTGGTAATAAAAGAATGCAGAACTAACAGCAGACTTACTCTAACCCAAGATATCCCTTACTTAAAGTATGATTTTTATTACAACCTTTTTCAATAACTCGAAGTGAGTTGATTTTATTATCATCATCTTTCAGTCGAGATAATCCAAGCAAAGAAAATTTAAAGGATCACTTCTGGGATTACAGAACTGTGTGGCAGAAAGGTAAGCAAAACTCAGAGTATGTTTGCCCATATGTATAGCCTCTATAGTCATCCAGTGAAAACACCAAAAATACAAGAAGTATGCCACAATAGGAGCAACAAAACTTCCCCCCCACAGGACTAGGCCTGGTTTAGATGACTTACCAGCTGGCCCCTGTTGCATAAGCTATTTTCTTTAAAGACTTGTCAGGCAAGTCCCTCTATGCATCATAAAAAGAAAAAAGTGAATGGCCCTAAAATTTTAGTCTCCCTCCAGCCTTCTTCCTAAGAAGCTGTGGCAGCACTTCTGTTCAACACATACTTTGGATCTCAACACAACAAAAAGAGTCTGATTGAATGGTGTGGCTCAACTTTATGAATCTTTTAATCCTTTCCTAACAGAGCTTTTTACCCATTTACTCTGGTTGAAGTAGGGATCATGTATGAAAGATTTGTATTAGAAGCACAATGCCAATATTTGGTGAAAAGGAAGAGAAGAAGTTAGAACTTTGCCTTACAAATTAGGAATAAGTATAATTAGGCCAACTCTGAAGGTTCCTAAAATTGAAATCAGAAAACCAAAATTGGGCTCATTCTTCCATGGCTGTGACTGTGACTGAATGAATTTTTCAGATGCAGGCAAAGTCTCCTTTGACAGCCCCCATTACCCACCCGAATGAATGTTAGGATTCAGCATCCCCTACTGCTTTAGAAGGTTTGAAATATTCAATTGTACACATTTTAGATATATCTGGTCATTGTGACTCCTAAAGGAATAGGCCTTGGTGAATAATAGAAAACATCAAACAAAAAAAATGTTGCTTTCAAGACATGTGTGTCAACAAGTCATTTGATCATAAACTTCCTATTATAAACCAACTCATTTCACAGAGGGTTTAGTCTTCTTTCCTGTAGCTCCAAAGCAAAGTCTTCCACAAGAAGATCAAAGAATCCCCAGAAAGGGATCTGGGGTTCTAGGAATGATTAGTCCTTGATGATTCTAGTGTCAGGTTTTTTGACCTTACTGGGAAATCTTAGTCAGACTGTTGGCACATTCTTCAGATGAATCAGAAAATGGCCAGCCCATAAATCTGAGTTGCCATAAAAAAGTCTTTTTTTGGAAAGTAAAATCTTTTTGGCCATTAAACTAATTGGAAAGAATGGTCTTCAACAGTCCACTCACTGGAAATAAGAGATTCTTCAACAGTCTTCTTCCTGCCCTGAGCTTCCCATCTGTTGGCCTGCTCAAAACCCTATGCCTTGTCCGCACTGGTCTCTTTGCTTGGGACATCCTGCACTCACCCATTCCTTAACTGGCGACTTTCTACCTGGCTACCCACTTGGTGAATAACCTCTTGCTTCACACATCACTTCCTTCTGGAAGTTTTCTCCAAACACCTCAGACTCAGAGCAGTGCATCTCCTCTGATCTCCCTACACTTCTGGTATACCTATGCCATAGAATTTATCACTGTATTAAAATTCACAGGTTAGGAGTGTGAGCTAAGATGGTGGAGTAGTAGGAGGGCCCTGGGCTTGCCTCATTTCTTGAACATAGCTAAGTAAATATTGAATCATTCTGAATACTCAAGAAATCTATCTGAGGACTGACAGAATAAACTGGAAACTAGAGAGAGAGGAGAGGTCACATCGTGAAAGACAGGAAGTACAGAGATGTGGTTTGGGGGAGAAACAGATAGTGGATGCTGTGAAGGGGAGGGAACCCTGGTTTCAGAAAATGATGGGAGAGAGGGAGAAGCACATAGGGGACTGCACAAAGAAAACAATTTCCCAGAGCCATTGACTGGGAAAACAAGAGGGGGGCTGATTTTCATGAGGTTTTACAACCAGCAGGTCTCAAAGACAGGAGTTTTAGAGGTCTACGGCCTGGCTGCTGGTGTAGTCTTGAGGGCACTGCAGTGCTTCCATAGGGAAGTCAGGCAGGTAACCTGGGGGCAGATGGCATTATCTGAGGATCCCCTGGGACAGACTGAGAGTGCCAATTTCCCCTTCTTGGAGTGCATCTGAGAGAGGTAGCATTGCCTCTCCAGAGACAAAAGAGCTGGCAGGCACCAATACCGTCCACTGCCTCTCAACCTAAGCACAGAAACACCTGCTGAGGGCAGCTAAGCTGGACAATGGCTCTCTACTATGCTTTAGTCCAAACCCAATGCTCCTGTGCTCTGGTGAAACTGCCCTTATCAGTCAAACCTGCATCAGTCCAGCATGACATGACCCTCCCCCAGAAAACCAACATGGGTCCCTGCCACACCAGGTCCCTAAAGTGTGGGGTTTTAAAACTCAGATGGCTTGCCTGGGATAGAACCCAAAGTGTACTACACTACTGCAGGTGAGCAGACAGCCCAGAGACAGTCAGAGTGATGACATCAATCTGAATGACACCTGGAATGCCCAAGGGGAAATTGTTCACTCTTCTGGGAAGGCTTTTCTGACAGCAGCAAGTGCAAACTTCCCTCTCTGGGGACAAAGGAGATAGCTGGTCCCATTTCCCTTCCCTACCCTCAACATAAACTAACTTCACTAAATAGCACAGTGCCAAAACTGGCTGCCTAATGCGCTTACACCAAGCTCCACCCCCTTGGGTTCTCCTGGTGCTGCTTTTCTCAGACAAGTGTGCATGAGAACCAGCACAGTGGCCCCCCTTCAGGAGACCAGCACAACCAATCCCTGCACACACCAGGTCTACTGACTATAGAGGTCTACAAAGCTTCAGCTCTAATGGAAATAGCATCAGGTCTCTTAACATGCAGACCAGAGCACACGTAGTCAAAACTCACCACACTCTTGCCAATGTCCAAACACTCTTCATGGCATGCGAAGAGAAACTCTTCAGAGGACTGACCTGAGGGAAAAAGCAGCCAAAATATAGCAGCAGAGTGCACACAGCATACACCAGAGACCCTTCCTGAAGTGACAGGTCCTAGACAGCATATGACCTGTTCTTCATAAAGCCCTTACCCTCAGGAGCAAAAAACATAAGACTTTCCTAATACACAGAAGACAGAGACCTAGACAAAATGCCAAGACAGAGGAATTCATCCCAAAAGGAAAAACTAGAAAAGGTCACCACCAGGAATCTAATCAAAACAGATATAAGTAATATGTCTGATCCAGAATTTAAAACAACAATCATACAGATACTAACTGGGCTTGAGAAAATCATAGAAGGGACCAGGGAATTCCTTACTACAGAGATAATAGAGCTAAAATATAATTAGACCAAAACAAAAATGCAATAACTGAGATTTGAAACTGATCAGATGTCATGACCACAAGAATGGAAGAAGTGATAGAGAAGTGATAGAATGATAGAGTGATAGAGAAGGTGATAGAGAAACAAGTGATAGAGAAGATAAAATTATGGAAAATAATGAATCTGCCCAAAAGAAGGAAAGAAAAATCTTGGATCTCAAAAGTAGACTTAGGGAACTCAGTAACTCTGTAAAGCATAATAATATTAATATTATAGGAGTCCCAGAAGAAGAAGAGAAGGAAAAGGGAGCAAAAGGTTTACTTGAGAAAATATAGCTGAAAACCTCCATAATCTGGGAAGGACAAGCATCTAAATCTAGTAGACATAGAGAACTCCAATCAAAATCAACAAAATCAGGCCAACACCAAGAATTATTGTAGTTAAATTGCAAAATATAGAGATAAAGAAAAAATCCTAAAAGCAACAAGACAAAAGAAGTTCCTAACTTACAAGGGAAGACAAATAAGGTTAACAGCAAATCTCTCCACAGAGACTTGGCAAGCCAGAAGAGAGTGACATGATATATTCAACATACTGAATGGGAAAAATGTGTAGCCAAGAACACAATATCCAGTAAGGCATGAACTTATGGCCAATTATGGCCAATTCAGAAGAAAAGGAGGATAAGAGTTTCCCAAACAAACAAAAACTAAAGGAGTTCATGACCACTAAACCAGCTCTGCAAGAAATATCAAAGGGAACTCTGAGTAGGAAAGACCAAATGCAATAAAGACTAGAAAGAAACAGAGAAAACCTCCAGAAACAACAATAAAACAAGTAATAAAATGGCACTAAATTCATATCTGTCAATAATGACTCCATATGTAAATGGACTAAATGCTACAATCAAAAGACATAGGATGTCAGAATGGATTAAAAAACAAAAACAAAAACAAGATTCATCTATATGCTGCCTATAAGAGACTAATTTTAGACCTAAAGACACCCGCAGATTGAAGGGATGGAGAAGTATTTACCATGCAAATAGACATCAAAAGAAAGCTGGAATAGCAATACTTATATCAGGCAAACTAGATTTTAAACCAAAGAATGCAGTAAGAGGGGCGCCTGGGTGGCTCAGTGGGTTAAGGCCTCTGCCTTCGGCCCGGGTCATGATCTCAGGGTCCTGGGATCGAGCCCCACATCGGGCTCTCTGCTCATCGGGGAGCCTGCTTCCCCTCCACTTTCTCTCTCTGCCTGCCTCTTTACCTGCTTTTAATCTCTGTCTGTCAAATAAATAAATAAAATCTTTAAAAAAAAAAAAAAGACTGTAATAAGAGATGAAGAAGGGCACTGTATCATAATAAAGGGATCTCTCCAACAAAAAAATCTAATAAGTATAAATATTTATGCCCCCAACATGGGAGCACCCAAATATATAAAAAAATTAATGACAAACATAAAGGAACTCATTAATAACAACACAACAATAATAAGGGACTTTAACACCCCACTTACAACAATGGACAGATCCTCTAAGCAGAAAATCAACAAGGAAACAATGACACCCTGGACCAGATGGACTTAACAGAAATATTCAGAACATTTCATCCTAAAGCAGCAAAATTCACATTCTTTTCAAGTGCACATGGGACATTCTCCAGAATAGGTCACATACTGGGTCACAAATCATGCCTCAACACGTATAAAAATATTGAGATCATACCATGCATATTTTCAGACCACAATGTTATGAAACCACAAGAAAAAATTGGAAGGACCACATGTAGGTTAAAGAACATCGTACTAAAGAATGAATGGGTCAACCAGGAAATTAAAAAAGAAATTTAAAAATATATGGAAACAATGAAAATGAAAATATCACAATCCAAGACATTTGTGATGCAGCAAAAGTGGTCCTAAGAGGGAAGTATATAGCAATACAGGCCTACCTCAAGTAACAAGAAAAATCTCCAGTATACAACCTAACCTTAAACCTACAGGAGCTAGAAAAAGAACAAATGAAGCCTAAAGCCTAAAGAAGGGAAATAATAAAGATTAGAGCAGAAATAAATGATGTAGAAGCAACATAATAACAACAAACCCAGAACAGATCAATGAAAGTAGGAACTGGTTGTTTAAAAAAATTAACAAAATTTATAAGCCTCTAGCCAGACTTAGCAAAAAGAAAAGAGAAAGGACCCAAATAAAATCACAGATAAGAGGGAGAAATCACAACCAATACCATAGAAATATAAGCAGCTATAAGAGAATATTATGAAAAATTATATGCCAAGAAATTGGATAATCTGGAAGAAATGAATAAATTCCTAGAAACATATTAACTACCAAAATTGAAACTGGAAGATATAGAAAACTTGAATAGACTGATAACCAGAAAAGAAATTGAATCAGTAATCAAAAATCTGCCAACAAACAAAAATCTGGGGTAGATGGCTTCCCGAGAGAATTCTATTATTCTATTTAAAGAAGAGTTAATACCTATTCTTCTCAAACTGCTCCAAAAACTAGAAGTGGAAGGAAAACTTCCAAACTCATTCCATGAGGCCAACATTATCCTGATTCCAAAACCAGACAGAGTCCACTAAAAAAGAGAATTGTGGGCCAATAGCCCTGATGAACATGTGTGCAAAATTTCTCAACAACATACAAGAAAATCAAATCCAACAATATATTAAAAGAATCATTCACCATGATAAAGTGGGATTTATTGTTGGGTCTCAAGGGTGGTTTAATATTTGCAAATCAATGAACATTTTACACCACACAAATAAAAGAAAGAATAAGAACCATATGATCCTCTCAAGTGACAAAGTACAGCATCCATTCTTTTTTTTCCCTTTTCAAATTTTTATTTAAATTCTAGTTAGTTAATGTATAGTTTAACATTGGTTTCAGGAGTGGAATTTAGTGATTCATCACTTACATATAATGCCCAGTGCTCAACACAAGTGCCCTCCTTAATACCCATCACACATTTAGCCCATCCCCACCCACCTCCCTCTACCAACCTTTGGTTTGTTCTTTATCATTAATAGTCTCTCATGGCTTGTTTTCCCCTCTCTACTTTTTTCCTTCCCATATGTTCATCTGGGTTGTTTTTTTTTTCTTAAATTACAGATGTGGTGAAATTATGTGTTATTTGTCTTTCTCTGACTTATTTTGCTTAGCTTAATACACTCTAGCTCCATCTACATCATTGCAAATGGCAAGATTTCATTCTTTTTGATGGCTGAGTAATATTCCTGTGTATGTTACTTACATATATACGTATATATGAATATATAGAAGAATATTCCATTGTGTGTATATGTGTACATATATGTGTGTATATATGTATATATATAACCCTTTGAATCTGTTTTTGTATCCTTTGGGTAAATACCTAATAGTGCAATTGCTGGGTAAGAGATTGATCCTGTTTTTAACTTTTGAGGAACCTCCATATTGTTCCAGGGTTGCTGTACCAGCTTGCATTCCCACCAACAGTGTAAGAGAGTTCCCCTTTCTCCACATACTCACCAACATCTGTTGTTTCCTGTGTTGTTCATTTTAGCCATTCTGACAAGTGTGACGTGTTTTCTAATTGTGGTTTTGATTTATATTTCCCTGATGCTGAGTGACGTTGGGTATTTTTTCACATGACTATTAGCCATCAGGATGTCTTCTTTGGAAAAATTTCTATTTGTGTCTTCTGACAATTTCTTAACTGGATTATTTGCTCTTTGGGTATTGAGTTTGGTAAGTTTTTATATATTTTTATACTAACCCTTTATCAGACATATTATTTGCAAATATCTTCTATTCTGTAGGTTGCCTTTTAATATTGATTGTTTCTTTTACTATGCAAAAGCTTTTTATCTTGATAAAGTCCCAATACTTCATTTTTGTTTTTGTTTTCCATGCCTTTGAAAACCTGTCTAGCCAGAAGTTGCCACAGCCAAGGTCAAAGAGGTTGCTGCCTATGTTCTCTCAGATGTTGATGGATTCCTATCTCACATTTAGGCCTTTCATCCATTTTGAGTCTATTTTGGTGTATGGTGTGAGAAAGTGAGCCAGTTTCATTCTTCTGCATGTGGTTGTCCAATTTTCCCAACACCATTTGTTGAAGAAACTGTTTTCCATTGGATATTCTTTCCTGCTTTGTCAAAGATTCATTGACCATAGGAACACCTGGGTGGCTTAGTTGAGCCACTGACTTTTGAGTTCAGCTTAGCTCATGATCTCAGGGTTTTGGGATTGAGCCGTCCATGCTCAATGGGGAGTCTGCTTGAGATTCTCTCTCTTCCTGTCCCTTTGCCCTTCCCCTGCCCTACAATCAGTCAATCAATCAATCTATCTATCTATCTTTTTAAAAAAGATAGTTATGGTTCCACTTCTGGGTTTCCTATTCTGTCCCATTGATCTATATGTCTGTTTTTGTGCCGATACCATACTGTCTTGATCACTACAGCTTTGTAATATAGCTTGAAGTCCAGAACTGTGATGCCTCCAGCTTTGCTTTTCTTTTTCAGGATTGCTTTGGCTATTCAGGGTCTTTTGTGGTTCTATACATGCCTAGGTGGTAGGAGTACTGTGCGGCATGGCACAGTACAAAGAGTGCTGGGCTATGCATCAGAAAATCTGCCTCAGAGGACATGGTCCTATCCTTTATTTACCAGATTACTTAGTCTCTTAGACTCAGTTGTCCCATCTATAAAATGAGAACTATAGTCCCTATTTCATGGGATAGTTGAAGGATTAAATAAGGTAATATAAGCAAAAGAACTTTGCTACACATCCAGTAACCACTTACTAGATGTTACTGAAATGCTATTTTTTTCATTAGTATTAGCTTCAATACATAATATGTCTCTTCTGCTTTGAAGTAGGTTTTATAGCATTACAGGTAAAAGAAAATGCTTCCTTTTTATTCTAAATTTGATTCAGTCTAATGGAAATGATTTTTCAAATTCTCTTTTACTCTTGCATTTAGTTATTGGGTGGGATTCCTTCCCCCATCCCACTTGCTGCCCATCTTAAAATTTCTTATCCATAACTACAATACCCAAAAGACGGGCAATCCCAGATTCCTCATTTGTAAAATAAAGAGTCAGACTAGAGTACCACTCAACCGCCTTTGATTCATGATCTGTGCACTTCAAGTTTGTGTTCTCTGCTGTATATCCAGGACCTAGAACAGTGTCAGGCATATTGTAGCCCCTCAATAAATACTGCTTGAATGAATACATGCATTAATGGCTAAATTACTCATGTTTAGAATAAGATAATAAACATATTTTTCAGTGTCCTCCATAAATTAATTAATGCTACTCTGGAATTAATAATTTGTTGAGTATACTTTGAATAAGAATCCTCGAGCAGTAGCTCTCCAAAGACAACAACAGTTGTTCCATTTGTTCTGCTAAGCTGAGGACAAAATGGTGCTTAGATTTAGAAAAAAAAAAAAATGAATATTGAGAGTCTACTCACTAGTAAACACTACAGACTTTGCCAAATTGCAGAAATAAAGTGGACACCTGTTCCCTTGACCTTCTCTAACTACTTCCATGGAAGACGCTACTGCCCACAGCCTGTGTGTAGGGTAAAGTATTTATGATGATTAAACAGTCAAGGACAACCAGACATTAGCCGCTTCTAAAAAAACAATTCACAAAGGCTTTTTTCTGTGTTCATATATTGCTTGCTGCCTAAAACATCCTGAATTTGAGAACAAAGGAAGAAAGCAGGAGATACAAGAAATAGGACTTCCTTTTCCTTCCCTCTTTTGGGATGGAAGGAAATTTTGAGCTCCAGAGAAAAGTTGGTCTCTGCTCCAATGGTCAGGGTGTTCTGCAGTCTCAGCCTTGCAGTTTAAGAATCTTTTCTGTTTCATGTTTATTAAGCCCCAAGAAATAAGTTTGAATATAACTCAATAATGCTGTACAGTGTAATTTTCCCTCAATCTCATATAGAAGAGTTTAGGATCTCTGTATCCAGGAGGCAAATGAGTAGAGCAGTAGGCCTCCATAGCATACCAATCTTATATTAAAATCTGCCTTCACTTCTACTCTACCCAGAATGGACAGGAGTTGTATTTAAACGCTGAGTAATTTGTTAGAGGAACAAAGTGCTTTAAGGCACCGGGTTTGGATGAAAGACTACATAAATGCAAGTCCAGAGTCAGTACCTCCTTTTCCTCTGCTAAAAACTTGTAAAAGGCATTTATGCCATCTGAGTCATGAACCTACTCCTGTGTACCAATTCATTTCACTGAATGAGTCCTAATCCCCCATGTTTTGAAGGGTGTAGTCAAGTCATTAGATCTGACTAATGAACCTTTCCAAATCATGTACACCATTTAGAGTAAGCCTTGCTAGACCCACACAGTTAAATTACATGTCATTTAATCTCCCAAAGAAGCAGGGAGCTTGAAAAGGTGGGATTCAGCTGTGAAGCAACCACTTAACCACTTTTACTCTATAATCTTGGTGTTTAACATTTAGGAAAGAAGTAACATTTAGGCAAGAGAATAGCTATGCAAGTCATCCAAACCTGCCCAGTAGGTTGGAAACTGGTAGGTGCAAACACGAAGTATATGATTTTCACAACTTTAACTGAAATAATTTACATTTTTGCAATGTTGTGACCACTGTACGTAAATAAAGTGCCCTATCTAATGGCTTCTCAGCTGCAAAGAATATAGGCAAAACTTTTACTTCATTTTGAAAACATGCCACAAAGTGTATACTATACAAAATTCATTTTCTTCTAAGTACAAAGCCATGGATTAGACACTGTGGGGGATCCAAAGTCGGGTCCATCATGGTCCCTTTTCTCTAAGAGTCCATATTGTAGTGGGAGATGGATACTATAGAAGGCATAATGGAGTAAGAGTCCACTGAAGAAGATGGTTATTTCTGTAGAAGGTAGGAGGAAGGAGATCTTAATTCTGATTAGCAGATCAAGGAAGGTGACAGAGAGGAAATGGACCTAAAGGATGAGGAAGATTTTGATTGGGTGAGAGTGAGGATGATGACATTCCAGGAAGATGAAATAATAATAGCAATAGCATGGAGGCATGAAACTCTTACAGTGCAGAAAGTATATAATTATATCAACTCCTAAATCCCACTTATATGTCCTATCTATGCTCTGCTCAGAGCACAAAATTATTGAGAAAAAAAATATAATGCTGCTTCTCCTTCTGTACTCTAGAGGTACATGATGAATCTCCAAGTACCTTTTTTCATAGTCACTGTCAGAAGAAACTAAATAGTATCTTGGGCGCCTGGGTGGCTCAGTGGGTTAAGCCTCTGCCTTCAGCTCGGGTCATGATCCCGGGATCCTGGGATCGAGGCCCACATGGGGCTCTCTGCTCAGCAGGGAGCCTGCTTCCCCCCCTCCCCCGCCTACCTCTTTGCCTACTTGTGATCTCTCTCTGTCAAATAAATGAATAAAATCTTTAAAAATAAATAAATAAATAAATAAATAAATAGTATCTTTATTACTCCATACCCAGACCATAATACAGTAGTCCCTTCCTTATCTGAGGTTTTGTTTTCCATGGATTCAATTAGCCCATGGTCAACCACCATACAGAAGCAAATGATCCTCCTACATACAATCAGAAGGTCAATAGTAGCCTAATACTATGTCACAATGCCTACATCATTCACCTTACTTCATCTCATTACAGGCATTTTATCATTTCACATCCTCACAAGAAGGGGGATGAGTTCAGTACAATAAGACATTTTGAGAAAGAGGGAGAGACACCATATTCACATAATTTTTATTACAGCATATTATTATTTTGTACTATTTTATTATTGTTGTCAATCTCTTACTTTGGCTAACTTATAAATTGAACTTTATCATAGGTATGTCTGCATAGGAAAAAACATAGTATATATAGGGTTTAGTTCTATCGATGGTTTCAGGCATCCATTGGAGATCTGGGAATGTATTTCCCACAGATAAGGGGGGAACTGCTGTAATAGCCTCTAACTGTCTTCTCAGCCATTGGTTTTCAGTTTCCAACCCATTCTGCATAATAAGGCCTTATGCCCTATTAATCTTCTAAAAGATGCATTTCTTCCAGTAAAAAGAAGTCAGAGAGTCAAAGAACATGTAATACTCGTCTAGGATATCCTAATGTTCATAAGATAAAGCCTGAACTCCTCAGCTTGGACTTCATATCTTTCCTTGATATGGTTTCAATCATTCATTCTATCTTAATCTTCTGCTAATCCCCATCATACAAGCGTTGTAGCATCTTATCACTTATCATCTTATCACTAAACCACACAGAACCTTAAAAAGGACTTAAAAAGGAGAAAATTCTACTAGAATTGACTAGAGTCAAGGAAGGTAGTGATGTTGCTTCCAGCAGCAAGACTCTGGATGCTGTGTGTGGGTATATGTGTGTGTGTGTGTGACAGAGAGAGATTGAGAGAGAGAGAGCGAGCGGGAGAGAGAGGGAAGGAGGGGAGGTTGGGGAGGAGAGATGCTAGGAAAATGCTTATGATGAGAAAAAAGAATGCTGTTTTATCTCAGTGAAAATTGCATTTCAAATCTGAACTTAAAAGTAAAAATCAAAATAAAATTTTAATAAGATGTTAACTCACATAGTATTTGGTCTTTGATCCTCTTACATGACTATTTAAAATGATCACGTATTTATTCATTCTCTAAATACTGACTGAGTGCTCGCACTGTCCCAGGCACTGATCTAAGTCTAAGCCCTTGGCAAGACAGCAGTAAACATGGCAGAAGTGGCCATTCAGAGTTTACTAAAAACTAAAATGTAATACTAAAATGAAGTGATTAGGCCAGAAGATCTGTCTGTGATGTGCACTCACACAACTACACTCCAATTCAGCAGAGCAGTGACTAGAGACTCCTAGGTAACCAGGTAGAGCAATAAAAAACAGATGTTCCTCAATTGTCTATCTATCATGTTTTGCTTGCCCTTCTGAAGCCAGTGATGATTATAAACACTGCTGAAATTCAAACGGGGATGACTTGACCTATTTTCTTATTAATGGTCTCTTACAACAAATTACTTTCAATTTTTTCTGACATATTTTCAATTGTATCTTTAAATAAGAGTAACATACCCAACTGCACAAAAATTTCAGCTTTACAGAAATTAAGTGCTTTAGTAAAGATCTGTTTGGTTGATAATACCAGAAGTCAACTTGTGCTAGGTTAATTAATTGAAAGAGAAAATGTATTCCAAGGTTACAGGGGTAATTCACAAATTCCAGAGACATGAAAGCAGCCAAGCTTCCAAAGGGTCTAGAACAAAGACCCGTTGGGAACACAGACAGTACTCCCCTTCCATTTCTCCTCCCTCTTTCTCTCAGTACATTTGTTTCTTCTGTCTCTTCAGACCATCTTTCTCTAGGTACTTCCCCACTGCTCATGTTTTCACGACCTCAGTTGCAGCCATAAAGAAAAAAGAACTAACTGGCACAACTTTAGTTGCCCTGTCCCAACTAACACTGACAAGGAATTGGTATCTGTAACACAACCATGGCTGCCAGGGTCCTGTCACTCTGAGAGACATTATGAGCAGGGAAGATCATCAGAGAGGTGTCTGCTGTCCCAGGAAAATGTATACAAGATTCCACAGCCCCACCTTGCACTGAGAAATTCCTTTCAAGATTCTAGTTCCTCTGCTAGAGATCAATGGAAAGAAAGGGAGAAATAATCTTTGACAATTAAACCCAACAACCATTTCCATCCAAATTTTAAGTTATACTAGAGCAGTGGTTCCCACATACTTCAAACTTTTAAACCCATTAAATGTTGACATAAATATATATTTATGCAAAAATAATTATATTTTCTAAAACAAAAGAAATTATTTACTGAGGAGACTAGAATTGCTTTATCTTTTTGTAGATCTCCTTGATGTCTAACTTTATAGACTGCAGACATATTCTCACATTTCCTTCTGCTTTCAATCTATTATGATATCACACCATATACCCTTTGGAAAACTCCAATGTATACTCCTCAGATAAATATTTTAAAGAAATAAATAATATCTTCATCTTAATATGAAAATAAGTTTGACCACACATGCGCCTGAAAAGGTATCAGTGACCTCCAGGGATCTCCAGGCCACACCTTGAAAATTGCCACACAATAGATTATCTACTGTCTGCTTGTAAGTAGACATTTAAATTAAAGCAAATTTCATAGGAATAACTTCTTGCTGTCTCCATATAAACTGGCTCATTCAATTCAGTTTTCTACATTAGTCATATTATTTTGAATAATTTGATGAGTCAATTGAATTTGATAAATTTTACCAATAAATAAATAGTAGGATATGGCAGTTACTGAAGAGAACTTTACAGAAGGACAGGCCTAAAATTACAACCTAGGTCCTCTACATTATGTGTGACATCAGCCAAATCATGTAAGACTTTGTGTACCCATTTTTAAAAAGGCATACTAATGATACTTGTGGGGTATGAGGATAGAATAAGATAGTATAATAAAATCTTTAGCTTCATGCACAACGTATCATGTTAGCTGTTTTTATTATTTTTGTTACTTGGAATATTTGTACTCACAACCTTTTAAAGATGAATCTCTTTTTATAAACCTGTAGAATTAGCTCCACGAGTGATGATTTGTGTCTTGTATCCTAGGTGTCCTTACCCCACAAGAATAAATGCCAAGTAACTATACCAATAAGATGGCTTTTGGGCACACAGTGATTCTGGAGGAAATGAGGTCATCTTCCGTCCATATGGCTGGTCTCACTAGGACAGTATGGAAAATGCCTTCAAGTGGGTTGGCAAAATTAAAATATCTATGAGCATAGTTATAATAATACTGGTTCTCTTCTCAAACTTTTATTTTCTACCTTGATCCAAATGATTTGTTTCTTGTAGCCCTAACAGAAATTTCCTTTGGTAAAAAGAAAGGAGAAAAAAGGCTTTCTGATTGGTTATTTGAAAATCCAATTCCATCATATCTTTCATCTTCATCTGTTCCATATTGACAGAAAACAAGGGAATGAGAGGGATGTTAAAATTTTCTTATGAGGTCCATGTGGCTCTATCGAGCACATATAAAATAAGTATTTAAGAAAATGGAAGCCCCACAATAATACATTATATGCGAATTGAATTTAAATAAAAATAAACTAATTAAAATAAAGACTAAAAGTAAATGAAAAGGAAAAGGGAGCCCCATCACTGTCCTCTGGCTTACCCTAAGCTGTCTTCCCTGCTGTCACCCTCATTTCATAACTTTTGTCAAGGACACAAAATACATAAGTTATTTAATTCTTTTTATCCAATGCCAATATATTTTTACAAAATGAAACAAAAAAGTATTTCCTTGGAGCACATGCTGGGTGGCCAAAGACAACAAATGTCTTTTGTAAGAGGCAATCCATTTGTAGAAGCAATAAAGGAAGAGGGTAAGACATTATCTTATGTAGCCACTAGTAAATTTTATCCAGCTCTACTCCCACTGTATCCTGCCAAACTTTGACCCAGGTTCTGGGACCTAACGTGCCGTGATAAAGAGCCAGGAAATAACTCAGTTAACTGGCAAGTTATGATGAGTGGATTTGAAGAAAATCCTTGTCTTTAGTTATTTTTTTACCCCAAAGTTGTTTCCCAGACACCTCATAAGGAAACATTTAGATTTCTTTTCACTCTATAATCTCCAAACACAACTAAAAATCAATGCCCTTTGCTTAATTTTAATGAGGAAATACAACAAAACATCAATCCAGAAGTACATAAACCAGAACAACATTTTTTAAAAAATTTAGAAGCACAACAAAGCACGTACTGATGACTAATGAAAGCTTTCATGTTTGGATCAAATAATAAAATGTTTATTTACATATATCAGAAAATTTACACCTTTCATAAAGCTAAAAGTCTCATATTTTTGTTAGATACTTTTCGTAATTTGGAGTACACAACTTTTTCAAGCTTCTCGTAGGTCAGTCATTTGTCAGGATAGTGTAGGAATAGGACCTGGAAAAAACTTACTAGTGGCCACTTCAGAGGATGTCTTATCCTCTTCTTCTGCAAATGGATTACCTCTTGTAAATGACATTTGTTGTCTTTGGCCACACAGCATGTGCTTCAAAGAAATCGTTTACTGTTTCATCATATAAGAAAATACTGGGGGGCACCTATGTGGCTCAGTCATTTAAGCATCTGCCTTCAGCTCAGGTCATGATCTCAGGGTCCTGGGATCTAGCCTCATATTGGGCACCCTACTCTGCGGTGAGCCTGCTTCCCCCTCTCCCTCTTCCTGCCACTCTCCCTGCCTGTGCTCTCTCTGTCAAATAAATAAATATAATCTTTAAAAGAAAAGAAAATACTGGTGTTGGGTAAAGAAAATTAAATAACATGTATTTGAGTTCTCAAAAATATTATTTTATTATATATTATTTACTAATAATATTCATTTTTATTAATAAATTATATTTATCATATATTATAATACTTGTTTTTTATTGCTTGTTAAAATTCTAATCATTTAAAAATTTGGAATTAATATTCAAGCTTCTATAAAATATAATATAAATAATTGTCTTATGTTAATAAGAAGGTCTTGAAGGGGAGTCTAATTAGGAAATGTGATCTTTAAAAGCAAGGGATCTAGAGTTGCCCCCAAATCTTTGTCTCCCAGTTAAGTTTAACCATGTTGAAATACCAGGTTGAGAGCATTAGCACCTCAGAATTTATTACTGAGCAGAAATATGCAGTTACTCAGCATCCTCTTTCCCTGTGGCCTAGCAACAGTACTATAACAGTACTAACCTTACTGTTCCACAAGGACCTAAGTACTCATCAATCAAATGGAATGATAAATTAACCAAGGAAAACATTATAGTTTTTTTTTTTACAGGATGATGTTCTATAATATGGAGAAAATTAAAATGGAATTTTTTAAAGCCCATAAACATTTATTTTTGGTCTCTTTGGTAAAGAAAGATAAGGAGAATCTTTCTGAGATCATGCCCTAGAATAATGAAAATTCTCTATTTTTTAGGCCCAACTCTACTCTTTTACCATAGTTTTCTACAAAGTTTAGTATCTATTTTAGCATCTGTGCTTTGCACAAATTAATATAAAAGGATTCTGGAGGATGAAGTCTAGAAGTAGGCAAAGTAAGAAGAGTTTATATTTTTCCAAGGAAGTAGAAAAAAAAATCACTGGAAAAAGATTCTTGAATTTTTTCAGTTATTCTAAAACTTTTTTCTGTGGAAACTATCCAGTTTTCAAAGAAACATTCCTCAGATTCTTGTACCTACAACATATTTATTAAATCATTATTTTAAGACTACTGTACTTTTTTTTTAAGATTTTATTTACTTATTTGAGAGAGAGTAAGAGAGAGAGAGCACACACAGAGGGAGAGGGAAAGAGGTAAGTAGGCTCCCTGCTGAGCAGGGAGCCCAGTGTGGGACTCCATCCCAGGCCCCCGGGATCACAACCCAAGCTGAAGGCAGACGCCTAACTGACTGAGCCACCCGGGTGTCCAACTACTGTACTTTTATTATTACTATTAACTATCTTTAAATACTGGAAGCCCTCTTATTGCATGGAGCACTGGGTGTGGGGCATAAACAATGAATCTTGGAATACTGAAAAAATAAAATTTAAAAAAAAAGCAGCTTAGGACTGCTTTCCTTAGACAAGAAATTATAAATTAATTATAATGTACCTAGTCTTATATTACTCACATGGAAAATACATCACTAGACACATGGACATGTTAAAATTAGAAAACCTTTATCAAATACATTTTTGGCTAAGTAACAAAATTTTGGTAAGACAGTTTCTTCTGTCAAATTTAATATTATGTTGCAAATGTATACATGTGCTTATAGCCAACTTGAATTCTTTTTAGAATGAGGTTTAATTAATTAATTACTGGAAGCATTTCTGATGCTGAACTAAACATTGCTTTCCAGTGGCTTTACCATACTATTTCAATAAAACAAATAAGGAATCAACCCATAAAATCATTAGGCAACAATAGATAATAAGGTTCCATTTCTAGAAATAGCAGAGTAGCTCACACTAGATCAATTTTCTCAAAATAACAATTACAAACTTTGGACAAATAAAAAACAACACCTGAATCCATTTAAGAGTGGCCAAAAGTTCAGTGGGTTAAAGCCTCTGCCTTCAGCTCAGGTCATGATCCCAGAGTCCTAGGATCGAGTCCCGCATCGGACTCTCTGCTCAGCAGGGAGCCTGCTTCCTCCTCTCTCTCTGCCTGCTTCTCTGCCTACTTGTGATCTCTGTCAAATAAATAAATAAATAAATAATCTTAAAAAAAATTAAGAGTGGCCAAAAGTGGGCAGAAACTGCAGGTGATCATTATTTAGAGGAAAAGTATGACACTGGAAAATTGACCATTTTTCTGTTCTTTTACCTGTTCTTTTCTGTTCTTTTACCTGAAGCAGTCCCCAGTTGATACCACAAAAAGCTGGCTAAGATTTTATAGAAAACTTATTGGCTAAGAAACCAGAAGACAAGGGTGCCTGGGTGGCACAATCCATTATGCACCTGAATCTTGGCTTCGGCTGGGGTCCTGATCTCAGGGTCGTGAGATGGAGCCCCACGTCAGGCTCCACGCTGAGTGCAGAGCCTGCTTGAGATTCTCTCCCTCTCCCTCTGCCCCATCTGCTTGTGCTCCCTCTCTCTCTCTCTCTCTCTCTCTCTCTGTAAGACAAATTAATAAAACTTTTCAAAAAATAAAAATTAATAAAAATTTTAAAAACAAATCAGAAGACAAAATCCAGGAAAGTGGCAGATGGAATGAAAGGAGAAATACTGGAAAGAAGAGAGCTACAGAGAGGAAGCCCCAAATTCTATGAATAAATTCTGTCCAAATCTCCAGCCAACCCTAAGCTGAGCATATGTTGGGCAAATACCAAAAAACCCAGAGAAGGCTAAAAGACCTAAACAGAAATTTTAGTTGCTACAAAGCACAGGGGAATTTATAATTTATGATCAGCCAGGTTAATTGCCTGCAGAGACAAAAAAGTGATGCCCTTTATGATAAGATATCAGAACCCAGAGTCCCTAAAACACACTCTTCACAATATGCACAATATGCATGATATAATCCATAATTACTAGGCATAGAAGAAAGAAGAAAATATGACTCAAATGAAAGAGAAGTGGGAAGCGTGGGTGGCTCAGTCAGTTAAGCATCTGCCTTCTGCTCAGGTCATGATCCCAGGGACCTGGAATTGAGTCCTGCATCAGGCTTCCCTATAGGAAGCCTGCTTCTCCCTCTGACTGCCACTCCCCCTGCTTGTGCTCTCTCTCTCTCTGACAAATAAATAAATAAAATTAAATTTTTAAAAAAGAAGAAGAAGAAGCCCTACTGTTAAAAAAAAAAGAGAGAGGGAGAGGGTGGTTGAGTTATGGACATTGGGGAAGGTATGTGCTACGGTGAGTGTTGTGAAGTGTGTAAACCTGGTGATTCACAGACCTGTATCCCTGGGGCTAATAATACATTATATGTTAATAAAAAATTAAAAATTTAAAAATTTAAAAAAGAAAAATTACAGTCATTGGAAATCAACCCCAAGGTGACTTGGATGTTACAATTAACAAATAAAGATTTTAAAACAACCATTATGATTATGCTCAAATATCTGAAGGAAATACACTCATAATGAATGAACAAATAGAAAATCACAATAGAGAATAAGTTATTTATTATAAAAGAATCAAATGGAAGCTTCCTGGGTGGCTCAGCTGCTTAGGCGTCCAACTCTTGATTTCAGCTCAGGCCATGATCCTGCAGTCCTGGGATAGAACCCTGCATCGTGCTCCCTGCTCATCGGGCAGTATGTTTCTCCTTCTACCTCTGCCCCTCCCCCTGAATCATGTGTGCTCTCTCTCTCTCAAATAAATAAATGAAATTTTTAAAAAAAGTTTTTTATATGAACATTTTAGGGGTACATATAGCCCTTCTTTTCACTACATCTGTATCTTTGGGGTAAATACCCAGTAGTGCAATTGCAGGGTCATAGGGTAGCTCTATTTTTAATTTTTTGAGAGATCTCCACTGTTTTCCAAAGTGGCTGCACCAACTTACATTCCCACCAACAGTTGTAAGAGATTCTCCACATCCTCTCTAACACTTGTTGTTTGCTATCCTGTTGGTTTTGGCCATTCTAACTGGTGTAAGGTAATATCTCAGTGTGGTTTTGATTTGGATTTCCCTGATGGCTAGTGATGATGAACATTTTCTCATGTGTCTGTTAGCCATTTTTATGCCTTCTTTGGAGAAGTGTCTGTTCATGTCTTCTGCCCATTTTTTGACATGATTATCTGTTTTTTTGGGTGTTGAGTTTGAGAAGTTCTTTATAGATCTTGGATAACAGCCCTTTGTCTGTACTGTCATTTGCGAATATCTCCTCCCATTCTATGGGTTGCATCTTTGTTCACTGTCTCCTTTGCTGTGCAGAAGCTTTTGATCTCGATGAAGTCCCAAAAGTTCATTTTCACTTTTGTTTCCTTTGCCTTTGGAGATGTGTCTTGAGAGAAGTTGCCATGATCGATGTCGAAGAGGTTACTGCCTATGTTCTCTTCTAGAATTTTGATAAATTCCTGCCTCACGTTGAGGTCTTTTATCCATTTCAAGTTTATCTTTGTGCATGGTGTGAGAGAATGGTTGAGTTTCATTCTTCTATACATAGCTGTCCAATTTTCCCAGCACCCTTTATTGAAGAGACTGTCTTTTTTCCCACTAGATATTTTTTCTTATTTTGTCAGAGATTATTTGACCATACAGTTGAGGGTCCATATCTGGACTCTCTACTCTGTTGCATTGGTCTATGTTTCTGTTTTTTGTTCTAGTACCATGCTGTCTTGGTGATCACAGCTTTATAGTAAAGCTTGAAATCAGGCAGTGTGATGCCCCCAACTTTGTTTTTCTTTTTCAACATTTCCTTAGCGATTCGGGGTCTTTTCTGGTTCCATACAAATTTTAGGATTGTTTGTTCTAGCACTTTGAAGAATGCCAGTGGAATTTTGATCAGGTTAGCATTGAAAGTATAGATTGCTCTGGGCAGCATAGACATTTTAACAATGTTTATTCTTTCAATCCATGAGTATGGAATGCTTTTCCATCTTTTTGTGTCTTCTTCAATTTCTTTCATGAGTATTCTGTAGTTCAGTTCCTCAAGTATAGATCCTTTACCTCTTTGGTTAGGTTTATTCCAAGGTATCTTATGGTTCTTGGTGCTAAAGGTAATGGAACCAATTCTCTAATTTCCCTTTCTATATTTTCATTGCTAGTGTGTAAAAAATCAGCTTATTTCTGTACATTGATTTTGTATCCTGCCACATTACTAAATTGCTGTATGAGTTCTAGTAGTTTGAGTGTGGAGTCTTTTCCATATAAAGTATCATGTCATCTGTGAAGAGAGAGAGTTTGACTTCTTTGCCAATTTGAATACCTTTTATTTCTTTTTGTTGCCTGATTGCTGTTGCTAGAACTTCAAGAACTATATCAAATAACAGTGGCAAGAGTGGGCATCCTTGTGTTCCTGATCTCAATGGGAAGGTTGTCGGCTTTTCCCCATTGAGAATGATATTCGCTATGGGTTTTTCATAGATAGATTTTATGAAGTTGAGGAATGTTCCCTCTATCCCTATACTTTGAAGAGGTATAATCAGGAACAGATGCTGTATTTTGTCAAATGCTTTTTCTGCATCAATTGAGAGGACCATGTGGTTCTTCTTTCTTCTCTTATTGATTTGTTCTATCACAATGATTGATTTGTGAATGTTGAACCACACTTGCATCCCATGGATAAATCCCGCCTGGCCATGGTGAATAATCTTTTTAATGTACTGTTGGATCCTATTAGCTAGGATTTTGTTGGGAATCTTGGCATCCATATTCATCAAGGTTATTGGTCTGAAATTCTCTTTTTTTATTAATTATTTTTATTAACATATAATGTATTATTTGCCCCAGGGGTCCAGGTCTGTGAATCGTCAGGCTTACACACTTCACAGCACTCACCCTTTCACATACCCTCCCCAATGTCCATAACCTAACCACCCTCTCCATACGCCCCTCCCCCCAGCAACCCTCAGTTTGTTTTGTGAGATTAAGAGTCTCTTATGGTTTGTCTCCCTCCTGATCCCATCTTGTGTCATTTTTTCCTTCCCTACCCTCCAGACCCCTCACACTGCCTCTAAAATTCCATGTATCAGGGAGATCATAGGACAATTGTCTTTCTCTGATTGACTTACTTTGCTCAGAGTAATACCCTCTAATTCCATCCATGTCGTTGCAAATGGCAAGATTTCATTTCTTCTTATGGCTGCATGGTATTCCATTGTATATATATACCACATCTTCTTTATCCATTCATCTGTTGATGGACATCTAGGTTCTTTCCATAGTTTGGCTATTGTGGACATTGCTGCTATAAACATTCAGGTGCATGTGCCCCTTCGGATCACTGTATTTGTATTTTTAGGGTAAATACCCAGTGGTTCGATTGCTGGATCATAGGGTAGCTCTATTTTCAGCTATTTGAGGAACCTCCATGCTGTTTTCCAGAGTGGCTGCCCCAGCTTGCATTCCCACCAACAGTGTAGGAGGGTTCTCCTTTCTCCACATCCTCACCAACATCTGTCCTTTCCTGACTTGTTAATTTTAGCCATTCTGACTGGGGTGAGGTGGAATCTAATTGCGGTTTTGATTTGTATTTCCCTGATGCTGAGTGATGTTGAGGGTTTTTTCATGTGTCTGTTGGCCATCTGGATGTCTCCTTTGCAGAAATGTCTGTTCATGTCCTCTGCCCTTTTCTTGATTGGATTATTTGTTCTTTGGGTGTTAAGTTTGAAAAGTTCTTTATAGATTTTGGATACTAGCCCTTTATCCAATATGTCATTTGCGAATATCTTCTCCCATTCTGTCAGTTGTCTTTTGGTTTTGTTGACTGTTTCCTTTGCTGTGCAAAAGATTTTGATCTTGATGAAGTTTCAATAGTTCATTTTTGACCTTGTTTCCCTTGCCTTTGGTGATGTTTCTAGGAAGAAGTTACTGCGGCTGAGGTTGAAGAGGTTGCTGCCATTGTTCTCTTCAGGGATTTTGATGGATTTCTATCTCACATTGAGGTCTTTCATCCATTTTGAGTCTATTTTTGTGTGTGATGTAAGGAAATGATCCAGTTTCATTTTTCTGCATGTGTCTGTCCAATTTTCCCAATACCATTGTTGAAGAGACTATCTTTTTTCCACTGGATATTTTTTCCTGCTTTGTCGAAGATTAGTTGACCATAGAGTTGAGGGTCTATTTCTGGGCTCTTTATTCTGTTCCATTGATCTATGTGTCTGTTTTTGTGCCAGTACCACACTGTCTTGATGATGACAGCTTTGTAATAGAGCTTGTAGTCTGGAATTGTGATGCCACCAACTTTGGCTTTCTTTTTCAACATTCTTCTGGCTATTCAGGGTCTTTTCCCTGGTTCCATATAAATTTTAGGATTATTTGTTCATTTCCTTGAAAAAATTGATGGTATTTTGATAGGGATTGCATTAAATGTGTAGATTGCTTTAGGTAGCATAGACATCTTCACAATATTTGTTCTTCCAATCCATGAGCATGGAACATTTTTCCATTTCTTTGTGTCTTCCTCAATTTCTTTCATGAGTACTTTATAGTTTACTGAGTATAGATTCTTTGCCTCTTTGGTTAGGTTTATTCCTAGGTATCTTATCGTTTTGGGTGCAATTGTAAATGGGATCGACTCTTTAAATTCTCTTTCTTCTGTCTTGTTGTTGGTGTATAGAAATGCAATTGATTTCTGTGTGTTGATTTTTGAGATTCTCCTTCTGGTGGGGTTTTTGCCTGGTTTGGGGATCAAGGTAATGCTGGCTTCTTAGAAAGAGTCTGGAAGTTTTCCCTCTGTTTCTGTTTTTTGAAACACCTTCAGGAGAATAGGTATTATTTCTTCTTTGAATGTTTGGTAGAATTCCCCAGGGAATCTGTCAGGTCCTGGGCTCTTGTTTTTTGGGAGGTTTTTGATCACTGCTTCAATATTGTTACTAAATATTGGTCTACTCAGGTTATCAATTTCTTCCTGTTTCAGTTTTGGAAGTTTATAGATTTCTTCTAGGTTGCCTAAATTATTGGCATATAACTGTTGATAATAATTTCTGATGATTGTTTCTATTTCCTTGGTGTTAGTCATGATCTCTCCCCTTTCATTCATAATTTTTTAAATTTGGGTCCTCTCTCTTTTCTTTTGGACTAGTCTGGCCAGTGATTTTTTTGATCTTATTAATTCTTTCAAAGGACCAGCTTCTAGTTTCATTGATGTGTTCCACTTTATCTCTAGTTTCTAACTCTTTGATCTCTGCTCTAATCTTAATTATTTCTCTTCTTGTATGTGGGGTTGGCTTAATTTGTACCCCAATGTTCACACCAGTAATGACCACAATTGCCAAACTTTGTAAAGAGCCAAGATGCCCTTCAAGAGATGAATGGATAAAGAAGATGTGGTCCATATATAAAATGGAATATTACGCAGCCATTAGAAAGGATGAACACCCAACTTTTGTATCAACATGGATGGGACTGGAGGAGATTATGCTGAGTGAAATAAGTTAAGCAGAGAAAGTCAATCATCATATGGTTTCACCTACTTGTGGAGCATAAGGAATAACATGGAAGACATTAGGAGAAGGAATGGAAAAGTGAATTGGGGGAAATAGGACAGGAAGACAAAGCATGAGAAACAAATGGAAGGTTTTGGAAGGGAAGGGGGTGGGAGAATGGGTGAGTCTGGTGGTGGGTATTAAGGAGGGCATATAATGCATGGAGCACTGGGTGTGGTGCATAGGCAATGAATCTTGGAACACTGAAAAAATAAGATACAAATTTTTTTTAAATGATAAATATAAAAAACAGTCTTCTCTTATTTTCTTTAAAATACATATCACTATTTAAAGTAGAAATGACGGCATTGTATTGTGGGGTTTTTTTCACATATACACGTGATATGTATCATACCTGTCGCATAAAGGGGAAAGTCAGGGATAAAGGCACAGATGATCAGTTCAAAAAGAAACTTCTTGACAGTCTTTTTTTTAAGTCAACGTGCAAGTTCCATTCGTAAAGTGCACAGATCTAAGCTCACAGCTGGATGAATTTTTACATATGCATTCACCCATGTAACCACCCATCAAGATCAAAATTTAAAACATTCCAGCCTCCCAGAAGGTTTCCTCATGTCCTCACCCATTTGATACCACTCTACTTACCTCTATCACTACAGACTGGTTATACCTGTCCTGACATCCATTTTTCCCGTGTTTCCTTTTCCTAGCTCTGAATGCTCTGTTCTCTGCTTGGTACCTTTAAGGCTGCTTTGATTGGCACCTTGTCAAAGGCACCTTGAAGGAATATGTGTACCTATTCTTCAAAGCTAGAAGAATAGATGAATTAATTTCTGAAACAGGAGGCATGGCACCAAAGAAGACATAAGAATGTGGCAGGAGAAGAATGGGAATACTTCCTTGAACATACCCTGCTTACCAACGCCGTGGAATGAAAACAAACACCACTTCTTTCCCATTAAAACTCCACTTTCCCCACCAAGCCTGTAAACAGCCAGAGTCTAACTGTGATGATCTCTAAGGGCTCCCAGTACCAACTTTCTCTGATTTTACAGCCTCTGCCTGTGAGCTTCAAAGCTCTTCCCCAGAGCTATTCCAGGAGCACTGAGTGCCTGCGGCAGCAAGGACACCCTCACTCCAAGTCCCAGAACTTGCTAATGATGATGGTGTTGGCCTTGAGTGGAGGGTTGCTGATTAGAAGGCCGGTAGGTGGGAAAGGCTGTAAGCTCTGAAGATAAGTTAATTAATTATTTCAGTGTGTGCAATTATGCAAACATCAAAAGCCAGTGGTGAGAAGCACTCTTTGATCTCTGGTTCAGTACCCTTTCAAGTTGTTCCCTTTATGCTTCTTTCTTCTTCTTGCTTCTTCCCTCCCCCCACCCCGCCTTGATTTCTAGGGAGAATTCTAATAAGAGGGACCTCCTGCTCCATCCACCCACCCAGTGGTGAGCAGGAGAGGGATTGGAACACCGTCTTGAATACACAGCTCTCTGTATCTATCTCAGCATTGTCAAAGCCTCCTGTCCCCAGCTTCATAAACTGAGATCACACTTTTCTTTTAGAGGAGCTCCTTTATGTACTAAGAGAGCTATACGAGAATGTTCTCAGCAACATTCTTATATAAGCCAAAAATCTAGAAACAGCTCAAATATCCAGCAACAGCAGAATAATATATTGTGTGTCATGCATCAGAATACTATATATCCATGAAAACAGACAAACCACCACTCTATGTAAACATATGGACACATCTCACCAACAACATATTGGGTGAAAGAAACCAGGAGGGAAATAATACATGCTGTATCATCCCATTTATATAAATTTCAAAGCATAGAAGACAAATTTATAGTGTTTCTAGATAAATAGGTGGCAAAGCATAAAAAGAAGCAAGGAAATAATTAGCATTAAGATCAGGGAGGAGGGAGAGGAGTGTGGCCAGGAGGGGCGTATGGAGGAGGGGTGTGTTTCTGGAAGCTAGAAATGGTCTACTTCTTGATCTGAGTGTTGGTTACCTGGGTGTTCTCTTCATTATGCTGTACATTTTTTTTTCCTGATCTTTTCAGTAACTGTACGACACTTCATGGTTTTAACAAAAGAAAAGAAAAGCCTGAAATCTTAAGACTAGCTAGGGGATCTGGGGTTTCAAAAGAAAAAAAAGGAAAGAAAAGCCTGTTCAGCTGCTGCAATGCCTAATAAAGCTGCAAATCCAGCCCAAACCCACAGGCTGTCAGATCCACAAAGTGTGAGCACAATGTAGGCAGTGGAGCTGGATCTCTGAGTTAGATTTTACAAAAAAGAAGTCTGTCCTTTGAGCCGCCCACCATTCACCGATTCAGTACCAGCCTCAGGCACTTGATGGTGTGGGCTCTCACAAAGGTGCTGTGGAGAAGGCCCACCTTTGGCAGGGATGTGTGGTTGGCCCTGCTCCTTTTCAACCCTGATAAGTGCCAGAAATCCCGAGGGAAACAGCAGTCTCCCTGGTGCCGGAAGAGGAGGCTCGAGGGATGCCTGGAGACAAATCCTTGCAGGGTCTCTGCTTCCAGTGGGAAAGTGTTGTTTGCAGAGCCTTCAGGCCCCTGTGAGAGGGATGTGGCCCTCTGATTCCCAGTGCGTGACAGGAAGAGATTTTTTCAGATTATCCTCAGGCTTAGGCTGTGGTTCGTACTTTCTTTCCGATCACCCAGTTGAGCTTTGTGGGCATCACAGATGAAAGCAAATCAGATTAAGATCACTGACCCGAAGAACTGGGTTCTACAGCACCTGGACCCATTGGACTCCCAAGAGTCTTTGAACTAATGTCAAGAATGGGAGGAACCCAGTATGTCCTCACCCCTACGTCAGGGATGTCACCACGTCATTTTGGCAGATTGCCTCCTTCCTCATAGAAGCAAAAAAAAGAAATCCTTTCTGTTCTTTTTCCTTTCAACATCCAAATTAGAGACTCCAGCGTGTTGTAACAGGAGAAACAGAACACGTTCGAATCTAGCAAGGGGCACTGGGTGCCATGGATGAAGTCAGCCCACATGCGTGCAGACACACATGGCGAAGAGGTGTCTATTCCCTGGCACTTTCAGCTCTGCCCCTATAACATTCTATATAAACATAGTGCCCTCACTATGCACCTTGTCTCTTCCATCACTGGTCTGCAGGCTCCCAGAGGACATGGTCCATATAGGATAGCTTCACCTTTGTTTCCCTGCCGCCTGACACAGTGTTTTATCCCTCTGGTTGTGGAACAGAAGGAAAAGACTTTGCACTCATTAATTAGCACTCATTACCACATTGGATGTTTAGTGTATCTGTTCACACTTTCCTTCCTCACAGCCAGTCTCCGAGGTGGATCTTATTGTCACCGCTTTACTGATAAAGAAATGAAGGCTCGGGGCGCCTGGGTGGCTCAGTGGGTTAAGCCGCTGCCTTCGGCTCGGGTTATGATCTCAGGGTCCTGGGATCGAGCCCCGCATCAGGCTCTCTGCTCAGCAGGGGGCCTGCTTCCTCCTCTCTCTCTGCCTGCCTCTCTGCCTGCTTGTGATCTCTCTCTGTCAAATAAATAAATAAAATCTTTAAAAAAAAAAAAAAAGAAATGAAGGCTCACTTGTTTGCTTTGAAGTTAAACTTGAACTTGCTTATAGAATCAACTTTATAAACGTATTTCAATAATTGAGTAACATCAGTCATTGTAAAATTGACATAGGATATCATAGCCATGTTAACTACATTATAAATATTACATGTGGCTACAACTTTGGTAAAATAATATTTGATTCTGTGTAGTAATAATGTTTTTCAAAATGTAAGTGAAGAGAAATAATTGGCATTACTACAAGATAAATAAAATTCCTTCTGGCTTATAAAAAAAAAGAAAGAAACGAAAGCTCAAAAGTATTAGAGGACTTGCCCAAGGTTACTCAGCCAGTTAGCGCCAGTGCTAGACTTGAGTCTAGAACCATCTTTCTGCAAGATCACTGCTCATCTGTCTCCATGATTGACTGGATATATGCGAGACATAAGGAGAGAGCTCAGCCAGTTCCCCAAATGCTACTAACACTGCTTCCCAGCAGCCTTTGTTTGAGATTTACCTGGCTTTTGTAATTCACTGGCAAGTCCTTAATGGAGACTAGAATTAGGCCAAAGGTAATAGAGAAATGATCTTGGCACTATTTTGTGAGATATTCCCTCTGACTTCATAACCAGCAGGGCTAACATGAATGCTACTGTGTTAGTTGTGACTCCTCTCTCCCTAAGCACTATTATGCCCACAAAATTTATAGAGACTCCTGAACTTACCCAGGTCTGTTCCTTGGGCAGTTTGTCCCATGATCTGCCTGACAAATGCCTGCTCATCCTTCAAGACCCAGGTCCTTGAGGAAGTCCGTCTGAGCTCCCTCAGTAGAGCTGTCCACTGGCTCTTCAGTTATTTCAGACTGAGTAGGGACTAGGCACCATGGGATCTAAAATAATTAAGAGGCCTTTCCCTCAAGAAAAAGCAAGTCAAACAAGGAAGACAAGAACATAGAAACAAGAATACAGCATAAGATGCAACACACAGTTGTATACACTTGTATACACAGTGTACAGCTGAAGATATACAACTATGACATATTCTTTCCTAAAAAATACAACCATTAAGTCTTTGGAACTTCCAGTTTATAGGAAGATAGGGAATAGCAGCACAGGATAGAAACACCACAGGAGTGGAACTAGCCAAAATCAGACTATGGAAACAAACCACTGACCTGATTTCTTCAACAAATATGTGGGAGTGAAGGCTATCATGGCAACTGTTAGAGGGTAAAAGAAATTTAAGAAATGTAGCAATTAAATGCAACTTTGGACCTGAATTTGAAAATAAAAACTACAAAAAAGACATTTTTGAGACAACTAGAGAAAAAAATGAACATAAACCAGATACTAGATGACATTAAGGAATTATTTTTAATTTTGTTAGGTATGATAATAGTTTTACAACTATGTTTTTCAAAAAGTCCTTATCTGTTAGAGATATTTTCTAGAGTATTAATAAATGAAATGATAGAATGTCTGGGATTTACCTTAAATTTCTCTCCCAGGAGAAATAATTGGGGGGACAGATGAAATCAGAATGTCAAATGTTGATAACTATTGAGTCAGGGGCAGGGATCATTATTCCTCCTTTCTAATTGTATGTATGCTTGAAATTTTCCATAATAAAATATTACATTTTCCAAAATACATATTGCATGCTAAGTGCACTCATGGACCAATGCTGACAACACTTGGGGAGCAGAGAGGAAGGGTTCTAAACTAACCTGAAATAGGTAGGGACAGCTGGACACTAGAGACAAGCTCTCAACTCTTGAGCTCTTCTAGCACTTATTATCCTGCATTATGATGAGCACAAAAGGGATGTAGCTGCTTCATCTTTGAGACCCCAGCAACCAGAAGAGGTTGGCAACCAACAGGTACTAAATAAAAATTATTGTTTTTTTTAGTGGGGGGAGGAGCAGAAGAAGTAGAAAGGGAATCTTAAGTGGGCTCCACACCCAGCATGGAGCTGGACATAGTGCTCGATCTCACAACCTTGAGATCATGACATAAGCCAAAATCAAGAGTCAGACCTTAACAGATTGAATCACCCAGGTATCCCCTAAATAAAAATTATTGAATGAATTACCTATAATCATCTAAAGACCTCTTTGATGCTCTATTAAAGCAGCAGCCACCACAGACACTGTATATTGTGCTGGACCATGGGGGATACACAGAAACAGAAAATTATCTCTACTCTCAAAGGAAGACAAACCATTCACATAAATCAACAGTCTTCAAAAAGGAGCTAAATGTGTTAAGTGCTAAATGAATTGGTATGACATGTTAACATTGCATCTCAGGAGGATTCATCTGAGGATTTGTGTGTAGAATGGCTCAGCAAAGGAGGGAGGCCAGTTGGATCCAGGCATGACAGAATGAGGGCAATCAGGGGTGGTGGCTGTAGGAATATAAAGGAAGAAAGGAGTGGATGTGGAAGAACTGATCACACTATGGGGATGTGTGTAGACTGGAATAATGGAGTCCCTCAAATTCTCCCCACCATCAAAGCCCACATGGACTCTTCCATTGTCACTGCCAGCGGCATAGTGAAGGGAATGTATACGTGTTCATAGGCAAAATAGAGCCCTGTAGAGACATTAGATTTTACAAATACAGGTGTGACAGAGACATGTGTTAGGGAGATAAGGTACCAATGTATTACATTGCTCCTGGGCAATTGTATCCTCTCTCCCTGCTCTGACTTAGACTCCCAAAACTTCCATCCTCTTCCCAATGCCTTAAGAAACCCAAATGGAAAAATTCCATCTCAATATTCCTTTGGTTTCCTCTTCATGACCTGAAAAAGTCATACCAAGACTGAGGAGGGGCCACTGCCCTGCCTTTCTTCAGATGGCTGAGAGAAACCACTCCAGGCAGATCATCACACAGTATTTCTCTGGTCTATCTTTAGAACCTTCACAGGATCGTATTTCCCAGACAGAGCTCCCTCATGCTTTGAAACAACCTGCAAATGGGCAAGGAAACTCCAGGAATGACTCCCACCAACCCAGCAGGATGTAGGCCCAAAGACAAAATTAAGTAGACTAAAAGAAAATTTTAAGTCAATTTATAGATCATTTTAAAAAAGGATATCTCTTGCACACGCGAGTCCATGAGCTAAGATTTATGACCATCACATAAGGAATAGATCCTTTTTAAGCCAACTTCAATAACAAGGGGGGTTACTGGAAAAAAACAAAAACCTAGAACTTTAAATTGGGCAGTGTACCCAAGCTTCAAGAGAGATGAAAACCAGCTATGGAAGTCATTAGAAACCAAGGCATCTTATCTCTCTCTGTCTCTGTCTATCTCTGTCTGTCTCTTTCTCTGTCTATGTTTCTCTCTCTTTCCATATTGTTTCTCATCTCTGCTTCCCTCTGTACTTCTGTTTCTTCTCTCTTGTTCTCTAAATACTAACTTCATGTAATCACTTGCACATACATGGGCCAAACATAGCTGCCTAAGTCTGATTTTTTTTGTTGTTTTGCTTTCCCAAAAACAAAAAAGTTTAGTGACAACAATAATATTATTTGACATTTTGGTAAATACCCTTAATGGCTTGCTCAATGGAGGATAGGTGAATTCCTACATCTGCTTCTACAGTCAATCTGTTGCAATATGTCATTCTGATCGAAGTATATGAAGAATTTGCAGCCTCACAGAGACATGGAGCTAAAAAAGATCAGAGTATTTTAATAAGCTTTTCAAGTGCTTGTGGATAATTTTTGAAAACTACACCAAAGCTCAGCAAGTGGTAGTTTCTTAAAGTTTAGGTGCCTGTGTAACCTGAACTTATATCAACGGGTGGGGTAGAAGAAAAAAATGAGTTTTTCTTACTTTTATATTAAAATCCACTAGTCCATCCACTTTGAACAGGCCTCTTACCCATGTACATGTTATTTGGAAAATATGGGTTTACTGATGTTTATGTACCTCTTCTAAATGTTGATATATTTCATATAAATATGTATTTTTTTAAGATTTTATTTATTTATTTGAGAGAGAGAGAGAGCATGAGAGGGCGGAGGGGCAGAGGGAGAAGCAGACTCCCTGCCAAGCAGGGAGGGAGCCTGATGTGGGACTCGATCCTGGGACTCCAAGATCATGACCTGAGCCAAAGGCAGTTGCTCAACCAACTGAGCCACCCAGGCACCCCTAAATATGTATTTTTAAATTTTTGTTATTTTCCACCTTCTTATTAAAAAAAATTATTTCAAATATATAGAAAAATGGGAAACAATAGGACAATACAATCTGTACACCCATCACTAAGGTTTGCCTCAGCCGTCAACCCTTTTTTTTTAATTTTGAAGTGCTTTATTTTTTTATAATTATATTTTCTTTTTTCATCATAAGTATATTCTTTACTCCCCACCCCCTGTATTTCTGATTCCTCCACTCACCTCCCCACTAGTAACCATCAGTTTATTCTCTGTAGTTAAGAGTGTTTCTTAGCTTCTCTCTCTCTCTCTCTTTTTTTAAAGATTTATTTATTTATTTATTTATTTATTTATTTATGGTGGCGGGGGCAAAGAGAGAGAGCAAATCTGAAACAGACTCCCTGCTGAGCACAGAGCCTGATGTGGGGCTCAGTCCCACAACCTTGAGATCATGAGCTGAACTGATACCAGGAGTTGGATACTTAACAGACTCTACCATCTGGGTGCCCTTCTTTTTTTCCCCTTTGTTCATTTGTTCTGTTTCTTAAATTCCATTTATGAGTGAAATCATATGGTATTTGTCTTTCTCTGACTGACCTATTTTACTTAGCATTACATTCTCCACCTCCATCCATGTTATTGTAAATGGCAAGATTTCATTTTTTGTGGCTGAATAATATTCCTGTGTGTGTGTGTGTGTGTGTGTGTGTGTGTGTGTGTGTGTGTGTGTATCACTTCTTTATCCGTCTATTGATGGGCACTTGGCTGCTTCCATAGTTTAGCTTTTGTAAATAATGCTGCAAAAAAAAACAAAGAGGTGCACGTATCCCTTTGAATTAGTGTCTTTGTATTTTGGGGGTAAATACCCAGTAGTGCGATTCCTGGATCATAAGGTCATTCTATTTTTAATTTTTTGAGGACCCTCCATATTGTCTTCCACAGTGGCTGCACCAATTTGCATTCCCACCAACAGTGCAAGAGGGTTCCTTTTTCTCCACATCCTCACCAACATTTGTTTCTTGTGTTGTTGATTTTAGCCATTCTGACAGGTGTGAAGTGATAGCTCCCTGTGGTTTTGATTTGCATTTCCCTGAGGATGAGTGGTGTTGAGCAAGTTTTCATGTGTCTGTTGGCCATCTGTATGTCTTCTTTGTGGAAATGTCTGTTCATGCCTTCTGCCCATTTTTAAATCAGATTATTTGTTTTGGGTATTGAATTGTATCAGTTCTTCTTAAAAAAAAATTTTATTTTATTTTATTTTATTTTAATTTTATTTTATTTTTTCAGTGTTCCAAGATTCATTGTTTATGTACCACATCCAGTGCTCCATACAATGCATGCCCTCCTTAATACCCACCACCTGGCTCACCAGTTCTTTATATATTTTGAGTACTAACCCTTTATCAGATATGTTATTTGCAAATATGTTCTGTTTTATAAGTTGCCTTTTAGTTTTGTTGATTGTTTCCTTCTTTGTGCAGAAACTTTTTATTTTGATGTAGTCCCAATAGTTTATTTTTGTTTTTATTTCCCTGGCCTCAGGAGACATGTCTTGAAAAATGTTGCTACAGCTGATGTCATATTAGTGCCTGTGCACTCTTGAAGGATTTTTATGGTTTCAAGTCTCACATTTTGGTCTCTAATCTATTTTGAGTTTATTTTTGTGTGTGGTCAGAGAAAGTGGTCCAGCTTCATTCTTTTACATGTAGCTGTCCAGTTTTCCCAACACCATTTGTTAAAGAGATTGTCTTTTTCCCATGGTATATTCATTCCTCCTTTGTCAAAGATTAATTGGCCATATAATTGTGGATTTATTTCTGGGTTTTCTGTTCTATCCTATTGATCTATGTGTCTGTTTTTATGCCAGTACCACACTATTTTAATTACTACTGCTTTAAAATATAACTTAAAATCTGGAATTGTGATACATCCAGTTATATTTTTCTTTTTCAAGATTTCTTTGACTATTTGAGGTCTTTTGATATCCCATCCAAATTTCAGGATTGTTCTAGTTCTGTGAAAATATATAAATATATTTTTAAAATCACATTTGTCAATATCACTATTGATTCCATCAGAAAAATCTTTAAGTATTGAAAAGCTATCAAGTTCATTGTCACAGAGAAAAAGTTTCTCAAAACTCCAGTTTTCATTTGGAAGCTCAAATTTTATCATTGGCAAAAAATTGTTATTTTCTTTGAAGTGACAAGAAAACTTTTTTAATTTTTCAAGAAAATATTTGCCAAGTACCTAGGTCTGAGAATCCATAGTTAGTTCTTTCAAGTAAGAGAATGGTGTTTCTCTAAAAAGCTACTTGTTTAGCTCACAACTCAATCATATGAGTGGTTTACCTCAACACAGCTTCCTACTTCAGTAGGCAGTAGAAGTGCTGTATGCATTCTTCCCTTTTCATAGCAAGGAATATTAAAAAGATTTGCAGTCAAGGGTCAAGAATTAATGAAATTAATAATTCTTACTGCTTCACCAAGAACATTCTTTTTTTTTTTTTTTTTTTTTTTTTTAAATTTTATTTTTTATAAACATATATTTTTATCCCCAGGGGTACAGGTCTGTGAATCGCCAGGTTTACACACTTCACAGCACTCATCATAGCACATACCCTCCCCAATGTCCATAATCCCACCCCCCCAACCCCCCTCCCCCCATTAACCCTCAGTTTGTTTTGTGAGATTAAGAGTCACTTATGGTTTGTCTCCCTCCCAATCCCATCTTGTTTCATTTACTCTTCTCCTACCCCCTTAAGCCCCCATGTTGCATCTCCTCTCCCTCATATCAGGGAGATCATATGATAGTTGTCTTTCTCTGATTGACTCACTTCGCTAAGCATGATACCCTCTAGTTCCATCCACGTCGTCGCAAATGGCAAGACTTCATTTCTTTTGATGGCTGCATAGTATTCCATTGTGTATATATACCACATCTTCTTTATCCATTCGTCTGTTGATGGACATCTAGGTTCTTTCCATAGTTTGGCTATTGTAGACATTGCTGCTATAAACATTCGGGTGCACGTGCCCCTTCGGATCACTACGTTTGTATCTTTAGGGTAAATACCCAGCAGTGCAATTGCTGGGTCATAGGGTAGTTCTATTGTCAACATTTTGAGGAACCTCCATGCTGTTTTCCAGAGTGGTTGCACCAGCTTTCATTCCCACCAACAGTGTAGGAGGGTTCCCCTTTCTCCGCATCCTCGCCAGCATCTGTCATTTCCTGACTTGTTCATTTTAGCCATTCTGACTGGTGTGAGGTGGTATCTCATTGTGGTTTTGATTTGTATTTCCCTGATGCCGAGTGACGTGGAGCACTTTTTCATGTGTCTGTTGGCCATCTGGATGTCTTCTTTGCAGAAATGTCTGTTCATGTCCTCTGCCCATTTCTTGATTGGATTATTTGTTCTTTGCGTGTTGAGTTTGCTAAGTTCTTTATAGATTTTGGACACTAGCCCTTTATCCGATATGTCATTTGCAAATATCTTCTCCCATTCTGTCAGTTGTCTTTTGGTTTTGTTAACTGTTTCCTTTGCTGTGCAAAAGCTTTTGATCTTGATAAAATCCCAATAGTTCATTTTTGCCCTTGCTTCCCTTGCCTTTGGCGATGTTCCTAGGAAGATGTTGCTGCGGTTGAGGTCGAAGAGGTTGCTGCCTGTGTTCTCCTCAAGGATTTTGATGGATTCCTTTCTCACATTGAGGTCCTTCATCCATTTTGAGTCTATTTTCGTGTGTGGTGTAAGGAAATGATCCAGTTTCATTTTTCTGCATGTGGCTGTCCAATTTTCCCAACACCATTTGTTGAAGAGGCTGTCTTTTTTCCATTGGATATTCTTTCCTGCTTTGTCGAAGATTAGTTGACCATAGAGTTGAGGGTCTATTTCTGGGCTCTCTATTCTGTTCCATTGATCTATGTGTCTGTTTTTGTGCCAGTACCATGCTGTCTTGATGATGACAGCTTTGTAATAGAGCTTGAAGTCTGGAATTGTGATGCCACCAACTTTGGCTTTCTTTTTCAATATTGCTTTGGCTATTCGAGGTCTTTTCTGGTTCCATATAAATTTTAGGATTATTTGTTCCATTTCTTTGAAAAAAATGGATGGTACTTTGATAGGAATTGCATTAAATGTGTAGATTGCTTTAGGTAGCATAGACATTTTCACAATATTTATTCTTCCAATCCAGGAGCATGGAACATTTTTCCATTTCTTTGTGTCTTCCTCAATTTCTTTCATGAGTACTTTATAGTTTTCTGTGTATAGATTCTTAGTCTCTTTGGTTAGATTTATTCCTAGGTATCTTATAGTTTTGGGTGCAATTGTAAATGGGATGGACTCCTTAATTTCTCTTTCTTCTGTCTTGTTGTTGGTGTAGAGAAATGCAACTGATTTCTGTGCATTGATTTTATATCCTGACACTTTACTGAATTCCTGTACAAGTTCTAGCAGTTTTGGAGTGGAGTCTTTTGGGTTTTCCACATATAGTATCATATCATCTGCGAAGAGTGATAGTTTGACTTCTTCTTTGCCAATTTGGATGCCTTTAATTTCCTTTTGTTGTCTGATTGCTGAGGCTAGGACTTCTAGTACTATGTTGAATAGCAGTGGTGATAACGGGCATCCCTGCCGTGTTCCCGACCTTAGCGGAAAAGCTCTCAGTTTTTCTCCATTGAGAATGATATTTGCGGTGGGTTTTTCATAGATGGCTTTGATAATATTGAGGTATGTGCCCTCTATCCCTACACTTTGAAGAGTTTTGATCAGGAAGGGATGCTGTACTTTGTCAAATGCTTTTTCAGCATCTATGGAGAGTATCATATGGTTCTTGTTCTTTCTTTTATTAATGTGTTGTATCATATTGATTGATTTGCAGATGTTGAACCAACCTTGCAGCCCTGGAATAAATCCCACTTGGTCGTGGTGAATAATCCTTTTAATGTACTGTTGAATCCTATTGGCTAGTATTTTGGCGAGAATTTTTGCATCTGTGTTCATCAAGGATATTGGTCTGTAGTTCTCTTTTTTGATGGGATCCTTGTCTGGTTTGGGGATCAAGGTGATGCTGGCCTCATAAAATGAGTTTGGAAGTTTTCCTTCCATTTCTATTTTTTGGAACAGTTTCAGGAGAATAGGAATTAGTTCTTCTTTAAATGTTTGGTAGAATTCCCCCGGGAAGCCATCTGGCCCTGGGCTTTTGTTTGTTTGGAGATTTTTGATGACTGTTTCAATCTCCTTACTGGTTATGGGTCTGTTCAGGCTTTCTATTTCTTCCTGGTTCAGTTGGGGTAGTTTATATGTCTCTAGGAATGCATCCATTTCTTCCAGATTGTCAAATTTGTTGGCGTAGAGTTGCTCATAGTATGTTCTTATAATTGCCTGTATTTCTTTGGTGTTAGTTGTGATCTCTCCTCTTTCATTCATGATTTTATTTATTTGGGTCCTTTCTCTTTTCTTTTTGATAAGTCTGGCCAGGGGTTTATCGATCTTATTAATTCTTTCAAAGAACCAGCTCCTAGTTTCGTTGATTTGTTCTATTGTTTTTTTGGTTTCTATTTCATTGATTTCTGCTCTGATCTTTATGATTTCTCTTCTCCTGCTGGGTTTAGGCTTTCTTTCTTGTTCTTTCTCTAGCTCTTTTAGGTGTAGGGTTAGGTTGTGTACCTGAGACCTTTCTTGTTTCTTGAGAAAGGCTTGTACCGCTATATATTTTCCTCTCAGGACTGCCTTTGTCGTGTCCCACAGATTTTGAACCGTTGTGTTTTCATTATCATTTGTTTCCATGAATTTTTTCAATTCTTCTTTAATTTCCTGGTTGACCCATTCATTCTTTAGAAGGATGCTGTTTAGTCTCCATGTATTTGGGTTCTTTCCAAATTTCCTCTTGTGATTGAGTTCTAGCTTCAGAGCATTGTGGTCTGAAAATATGCAGGGAATGATTCCAATCTTTTGATAACGGTTGAGACCTGATTTAGGACCAAGAATATGATCTATTCTGGAGAATGTTCCATGTGCACTAGAGAAGAATGTGTATTCTGTTGCTTTGGGATGAAATGTTCTGAATATATCTGTGATGTCCATCTGGTCCAGTGTGTCATTTAAGGCCTTGATTTCCTTGTTGATCTTTTGCTTGGATGATCTGTCCATTTCAGTGAGGGGAGTGTTAAAGTCCCCTACTATTATTGTATTATTGTCAATGTGTTTCTTTGATTTTGTTATTAATTGGTTTATATAGTTGGCTGCTCCCATGTTAGGGGCATAGATATTTAAAATTGTTAGATCTTCTTGTTGGACAGTTCCTTTGAGTATGATATAGTGTCCTTCCTCATCTCTTATTATAGTCTTTGGCTTAAAATCTAATTGATCTGATATAAGGATTGCCACTCCTGCTTTTTTCTGATGTCCATTAGCATGGTAAATTCTTTTCCACCCCCTCACTTTAAATCTGGAGGTGTCTTCAGGTTTAAGATGAGTTTCTTGTAGGCAACATATAGATGGGTTTTGTTTTTTTATCCATTCTGATACCCTGTGTCTTTTGATTGGGGCATTTAGCCCATTAACATTCAGGGTAAGTATTGAGAGATATGAATTTAGTGCCATTGTATTGCCTGTAAGGTGACTGTTATTGTATATTGTCTCTGTTTCTTTCTGATCTACTACTTTTAGGGTCTCTCTTTGCTTAGAGGACCCCTTTCAATATTTCCTGTAGAGCTGGTTTGGTATTTGCAAATTCTTTCAGTTTTTGTTTGTCCTGGAAGCTTTTAATCTCTCCTTCTATTTTCAATGATAGCCTAGCTGGATATAGTATTCTTGGCTGCATGTTTTTCTCGTTTAGTACTCTGAATATATCATGCCAGCTCTTTCTGGCCTGCCAGGTCTCTGTGGATAAGTCTGCTGCCAATCTAATATTTTTACCGTTGTATGTTACAGACTTCTTTTCCCGGGCTGCTTTCAGGATCTTCTCTTTGTCACTAAGACTTGTAAATTTTACTATTAGGTGACGGGGTGTGGACCTATTCTTATTGATCTTGAGGGGGGGTTCTCTGAACCTCCTGGATTTTGATGCTTGTTCCCTTTGCCATATTGGGGAAATTCTCTCCAATAATTCTCTCCAATATACCTTCTGCTCCCCTCTCTGTTTCCTCTTCTTCTGGAATCCCAATTATTCTAATGTTGTTTCGTCTTATGGTGTCACTTATCTCTCGAATTCTCCCCTCATGGTCCAGTAGCTGTTTGTCCCTCTTTTGCTCAGCTTCTTTATTCTCTGTCATTTGGTCTTCTATATCACTAATTCTTTCTTCTGCCTCATTTATCCTAGCAGTGAGAGCCTCCATTTTTGATTGCACCTCATTAATAGCTTTTTTGATTTCAACTTGGTTAGATTTTAGTTCTTTTATTTCTCCAGAAAGGGCTTTTATCTCTCCGGAGAGGGTTTCTCTAATATCTTCCATGCCTTTTTCGAGCCCGGCTAGAACCTTGAGAATCGTCATTCTGAATTCTAGATCTGACATATTACCAATGTCTGTATTGATTAGGTCCCTAGCCTTTGGTACTGCCTCTTGTTCTTTTTTTTGTGAATTTTTCCACCTTGTCATTTTGTCCAGATAAGAGTATATGAAGGAGCAAGTGAAATACTAAAAGGGTGGCAACAACCCCAGGAAAATATGCTTTAGCCAAATCAGAAGAGATTCCAAATCGTGAGGGGGGAGAAAGGGGATAAAAAGAGGTTCAGAAAGAAGAAAAAAAAA
>NW_019154147.1:6201988-6232552 GCF_002288905.1 Enhydra lutris kenyoni
AAAAAAAAAAAAAAAAAAAGAAACAATTAAAAAAAGAAAACCAATAAAGAAAAAATATAAAAAGGAAAAAAAGAAGATATATATTAGATAAACTAGTTAAAAAACGTTAAAAAAGGAAAGGGTAAAAGTTAAAAAAATTTAGCAGAAGAGAAAAATAAATTGAAAAAGAAAAATAATTAAATTAACTGCAAGGCTAAAGAATCATGGGGAGAAAGCCATGAGTTCCGTGCTTTGCTTTCTCCTCCTTTGGAATTCCGCTGCTCTCCTTGGTATTGAAACTGTACTCTTTGGTAGTTGAACTTGGTCCTGGCTGGGTTTCTTGTTGATCTTCTGGGGGAGGGGCCTGTTGTAGTGATTCTCAAGCGTCTTTGCCCCGGGCGGAGTTGGACCGCCCTTACCAGGGGCCGGGCTGAGTAATCCGCTCGGGTTTGCTTTCGGGAGCTTTTGTTCCCTGAGCGCTTTCCGTAGAGTTCTGGAGGGCGGGAATGAAGATGGCGGCCTCCCGGTCTCCGGCCCAGAGGAGCCAAGAGCCCGGGGCCCCACTCCTCAGTGCGCCCTCAGAGAACAGCGCCGATTTACTCCCGTCACCCTGCCTCCGGCCGCGCTCCGAGCTGACCGAGCCTGCGACCGGTTCAAGGTAACCCCGAGCTTAGCGCTTACTCCTCGGCTCTGTCTCTGTAGCCGGCTTCCCTGTTCTAATACCTGTAAGCTCTGCGACACTCAGACACCCCCGATCCTTCTGTGACCCTGCGGGACCTGAGGCCACGCTGACCCTGCGTGGGCTTCACCCCGGTTAAGCCTCTGAAGCGATGTCCCTCAGCGGAACAGACTTTTAAAAGTCCCGATTTTGTGCTCCGTTTCTCCGCCGCTTGCTGGGAGCCAGCCCCTCCCCCCGCGGTCTATCTTCCCGTCGCTTTGGATTCACTTCTCCGCCAGTCCTACCTTTCCGAAAGTGGTTGATTTTCTGTTTCTAGAGTTGCTGTTCTTCTTCTCTTCGATCTCCCGTTGGATTTGTAGGTGTTTGCAATCTTTAGATAAGCTATCTAGCTGATCTCCCGCTACCTGAAGTAGTCTCAGCCTGCTACTTCTCCGCCATCTTGACTCTCCTTCAGTGTGACCCACCAAGAACATTCTTAAGACAAACTGGCTTTGGGGATGCCTGGGTGGCTCAGTCAGTTAAGCATCCAACTCTTGATTTTGGCTCAGGTGATGATCTTAAGGTTGTGAGATCGAGCCCACATTGGGCTCCGCACTGAGCATAGATCCTGCTTACGATTCTCTCTCTCCTTCTCCTCTGTCCCTCCATCCTCTCTAAAGAGAGACAGAGAAAAAGAGAGAGGGAGAGAGAGAAACTAGTTTTTTATTTTTCCGTTCCTTTTTTTTTTTCCTTTTTTTACTGTGAGTGTATAGTGGTAAAAAATATAATGACTACAGTTGGGTGGCACAACCTTGATTCATACTAAGATGCTAGCTTTTTTGTCCTTATGCCATCAGCAAAAAGCCCAATAAAAAAGGCAAATAATCACTTAACATTATCATAAAAATGGTTTCAACTTTGGGGACCCCATGAAAGACTCTCAGAGACCTCAGATGGGGGTTGGGTGTGTGTGTGTGTGCTATATTTAAGAATTGACATTCAAAATCATTTCAAATTCAACAATTAATAAACTCCCTGGGTCCCAATCTCCAATTCCAGGGAGAGAAAACATATGTGACACAGTTTGAGTTAGGTGTCTCCCTCTAGCCCTCGGTGTGGCCAGGCATTTGGTCATGTGGCCCATTGTCCACTCAGCAAGGATTGCAGGACCAGACAGTCTGAAAAGAGGTAGGTAAAGCTTGAAGGGTTGTGATTTGGGATAGGGAAGGGTCAAGAGCCCCATGAACTTAAAAAAAAAAAAAGTTGGAATAGGCAGAGAATTCAGTAGGAATATATCTTGGAACCCCACCAGAATACTATTAACAAAGGAAGTATGTACAAAGTTTTACAGATTCTACCATGCTTTCTCACACATTACCTCATTTTAATACTTCAACATTCCTGGTGAGGTAAACATTATTACCTCCACTTTACAAATGAAAAAACAAAAACTTAGTCAAATAACTTGCACAAAGTCACCTAGGGAAGAAGTGACAGAACCTGTCTTCTAAGAAGACATTTAAGTGAGGGGGTCATTTACCTACAGTTATACTTATTATACTCTAGGTAAAAAGCAAGATGGGCTCAAAAATGTGTTTTGGAACAGTCCTCCTATACCCAGGGAGAAGGTGCATGAAAAAAAAAAAAGACTTAAAACTTTCTGTCGAGACTTTAGAGTTAAGAAAGGGAATGAAGCTGGAGAATGAGAGATTCCTGACTTTCCTGAGCTCTGAAAACTTGGATAGAGTGATGATCTTGTGGGCTAATTCCCCCATTCCATACTGTTGGCCACTCCAGAATCTCCCACAGGAATGAACCTGCCTTCTACCCTGTGGCCCCTGCCTGTGAAGTATTTCTTTATGTAGGAAAAGAACACTACTTTTGAAAAATAAGTGTGAACATATGTATTATTTATTAAATGTCTGCTGTGAATTGCGGTGTTCTGACTAGGAATTAAAGGATAGACTTTGTTACAAAGATAAACATTTTTTCTACAGTAGACAGCTGGAAGACCTCCTTCTTGAGAAAAAAGGGTAAGGTCTAAATACAGAACTATCCATTTAGGGAATCTGGCTTTGATCCTTTCCCGGACACAATCCAGTTTCCCGTAACCCCTTTCACCTAGTATCAATTTTTAGGATATTATTCCAAGTGGGCTGAGCCAAAAGGAAATGAAGATTAAAGCTAAAAAGAAAAACAACAGTGTGCTTTTAAAATACACAAGAAGGGCCTGGGCTTTCCATTAAGAAGATCAGGGCTCTGAGTTTTAAAGCAAAGCAGATAAGATGCCATCATGAAAGGGAATATGGAGAATATGGAATAGGGTGTCCCATACAGTGGTCACTAGCAACGTGTGGGTGATAAGACTTGAAATGCACCTGTCTGAATTGAGATTATGCTGTACATGGAAGATAATGAGTTAAATAAAATACATTCTTTGAATCAATTTTACTTGTTTCTTTTTACTTTTTTTGATGGAGCTACTAAATAATTTAAAGTTCTGTACGTGGCTCACGTTGTATTTCTGTTGACCATACTTGCCTAGAGGGGTCAACCCAATAGTCCTGCCAACCCCACTATTCTCAGCTCCTCCTCATTTTTATTCTGAACCTTATCAGTCTGTTCTCTCTGTAATTTTTAAATTTCTTCCCACAGTCTAGTGATAAAAAAGACTTTTGTAGGCCAACTCATTCAAATTTAGTTTGGGCAGGTTGTGATGATTAAAAAAAAAAAAAATACAAGAAGGTGAAGGAAGGGATCCAAAGTCCAGGGTCTCTCGGTTTATTGAAAAGGTTAAAAAAAAAAATTCTGCTCATCAATTTTTCCCTTTCTTGCTGAAGAGAGGGATGTACTCTACATGACAGATTGATGTCTCTCTTCGAGAAGAGAGAATAAATAATATAATAATGACAGATTAGTTCCTATTTGACATTCATTAAAAATGAGTCCATTGAATTTGAGGTCTCCCACCACATATTAGCAGATGCTCAAAAAGCTGGAACAAATTACTAGTTCAATGGTATTACTTTGTGAAAATAAATCTAAATAAGTTCTAACCCAGAGTCAGGCTGCTGGGTGCAGGGAGGCTAGCGAGGAGGGAGGTGGATGGTTGCTGTGGGAAGTTTTATGTAGAAAGCTGCGGTGTGGCTGTCTGGTCACATGTAAATATTTTAGAAAAGCTAAAGGATATTTGGAACATCTAGGGGAATTTTGTGTCTCTACCTCTTGGCTTTCAGCAGCTTTCCTTCAGCCAAACCCAAAGCAGCCTCGAAGGTGAGGATCAAGGTTAACAGAGGATGAGGTAATAGTTCGGTGACTTTAGCTAGAAAGCGGAGCAGTAGGGCCAAAAAACAAAGGTGTGGGGGTGAGGAATGGCTGCACTTGCTGTTCTTCTCTACAGGACTCTGAGGTGTTCCATTTCCTGGGTTCCCCCGCTGTCTCACAGATGACCTTCACAACAGCGCCCCCGGGAGTGATTCATTGCTTTGCGCTGGACGTCTCTACACTCATCAGAGGCTTGTTAAACAAGTCGTACAGAAGCTACAGGTAGCTCATCAGACCCACGGCTGAGGTGTGACTTCTCCCCCTTCCGCCTCTCCTCCCATTGATCCCATTGATCGGTGCTCTCCCTAGCGAGCGCTCCTCCCCCAACCCCAAGCTTAGCCACTGAAACACTTGATTGAACTAAGTGGTAGTAGGAAAACAAGAATCCAGGGAGGAGTACAAATCTTTAAAAACCAGTCCCCACAGTCTTGTTTCTATCTAACCTTCTTCCTATACATGAAGTTGTGTCCTCCTTTTCTGCTCTTTGCAAGTGCCTGCTGAATTTGCTCAAGGTATACAAGTTTCTGTGCGGTTTCTGTGACTCTCTGGCAGCACCCCGGAGAGCATTTCCCAATGCCCTAACACTTCTCCTCCTGCCCGTGCCTGTGTTACCCTCCCAACTGCCTGGGAACGACCCTACTCGGCAAGTTACCACATGTGAATGGGCTGAGTTTTGCTAGGATGTTTTGAAATGATGAAACCGATCCCTCCCCCAAGAAGCCTGACTCAGCAAAGATCATTACAGATGCTCTCCATCTTATAACCGTGGGAAAGGGAAATTTGAGTTGGGATTCATTTGGAAGATCCCACTTTTCCATGTTACACAACTGGTTCTAAGACATATTTGGAGAAGCCTTCAGAAGAATAGGAAATACTCCTTAAATTTAAATGTGCATATAGTGTAAAAATACTTAAATCTGTATAGACACAAAAGCTTAGCACTTAATCATACACCTTCAAAGTATGCTGCAAACTTTATAGAATTCGTCATAACCCACACCCAGATAGAGAAGTCATAGCCACAATCTTTACATTTTCAAATGGAGAAACTGAGTGACAGTAGGCATTTAAAAATTGTCCAAAAATTGTCCAAAGAAAACCAGTACGGATTAGCAGATGTTGTTTATTGAGGACCAACAGGAGACAAAGGATTAGGGAGAGGACAAAAAAAAAGAGGGAGGGGAAAAAAATCATTCTGAATTCTAAACTGCTCTTTGGAAGTGAATATAAGAACATTTTGTTTCATGGAATATTCTTTCTTGAAATAACTGCAGATAATGTATTCATACAAATGGACTACTTTGGGCCTGTGTTTTCTAGAAGACACCCTTTCTTGCTTGACCATACCCTAGATTAGCCCATAGTGTTTTTCACAGGACTTTCTTTCCTCCTTCCAAAACACTTTCTTTTTCCCCTGTTTCTCCTAAATTTCTTTAGCTCAAAAGCTATGGGAGACATGGTAAGCTGGTAGTTAAGAACAGGATTAAGAACCAGACAAAAGTGAGTTCAAAAGCTGCTTCCATGGCTTAATAGCCATGTTGAACATGGAAAAATCCTTACCTTACTAGAACTACTTATTTATCTGTAAAATGGGTTGATGGTGGGACTGACTTGTCAGGACTGCAATGAGGATCCAGCAACATAATGCACATAAAGTAGTTAGCACGGTACCTGACATGTATGTTCTCAGTAAGTGGTAACAATTACTGTAATTCTGTTTTAAAGCAAGAAATTCCAGCTTCTCAGAAACATCAATGCCAGCAGCCGAAACATACTACTGAGAGATTTTAATGGTCAACCTATGAGAGATTATTTTCCTCTCTCATGTTTGAAGCCAACAGAAGTCAGACAGGTGGATATCAGAACATCAGTCTGATTATAGTCGCTCCCCCACCTCATTTGTAATTTTGCTTTCCATGGTTTCGGTTACCCACAGTCTACTATGGCGACCATGGTCAGTAGTAGCCAAACACTAAGTCACAATACCTCTCACCCACTTCACTTTACTGTCTCATCACAAGGAGGGTGAGTGCAGCACAATAAGATATTTTGAGAGACTACATTGACATAACTTTTATTACATCATATTATTATATTTAATTTTTTTATTAGTTATTTTTGTTAATCTCATACCATGCCTAATGTATGTATTAAGCTTTATCACAGATGTGTATGTATAGGAAAAAGTATAGGTTTGTATTTTGGTTTTTGTGTTTTTTTGACAGAGATCACAAGTAGGCAGAGAGGCAGGCAGAGAGAGGAGGAAGCAGGCTCCCCACTGAGCAGAGAGCCCGATGCAGGGCTCCATCCCAGGACCCTGGGATCATGACCCAAGCCTAAGGCAGAGGCTTTAACCCACTGAGCTACCCAGGCACTCCAGAAAAAGTGTAGTCTTTACAGGGTTCAGTACTGTCTGCAGTTTCAGGCATCTACTGGGGATCCTGGAATGTACTCCCCACACAGAAGGGGGTCTGCTATACTGATGAAAGTGGGGATAGTAGAACAGGGCTTTGATGTGGGGCCATAATAGCCTTGTACAACTTTACCTCAGACTTAGACAAGCACAGCTGGACCACCGTAAGCCTCACCTTCAAGGGCAGGCACCTTAAGACATGGCGGAGAGAAGACTAGGCAGGAGGATCTTTAAAAGAAAAAGGAAGGAGCTATGCCAAGCACACTCCATTTTTCCTCTCAGGGGTGAGGAGAAGCTAGGAGTATAACCATAGCTGAAGTTCTTCCAGTCAGAAACATAAAGAGTTAGGAGTATATTCTCACCCCCTTGATGCCCACCCAATAAGGCTGTATTTTCTTGTAGGGGTTGCTCTACAAAAATACTTCAATTCTTCTCTTCCTCCAAGTCATCTTTCCTCACTAGTGTTCTTCCTCCTCCTCCTCCTCCACCTCCTCCTCCTCCTTCTCGTCCTCCTCCTCTTCCTCCTCTATAGTATGCTCCCCAGGTTCAGACCTGCACCCCCAAACCCTGCTTTCTCCACTGACATGGTAATAAAGTACAAAGATGTTCATTTTCAAAGGCTCTAATTTTTATAGGCCTTTGCTCCTCATAAGATCATTACATTCTACTTCTCCCTTACAACAAAACCCAATTTAGAAGAATATAATGAGTATGATAATACACCAAAAAGGAAGCTGAGAAAAAATCTAGTATTCAATCATTCCATCTTTATTGAACACCCAATATACACATTTAGGGTCCTGTGAATATGGCTGTAAATAGGTCAAGTCTCAGTTCTTTCCAATGGAGTTTCCACTTGATGTGGGCAAAACTGAGCAAGCTGCTCCAAGAGTTCTATGTCCACATACATGGGAAAAAACACCAAAGATCTGAGTTCTGGCCTGGGCTTTCCCACTAACTGTGTGACAAAATTTTCCAGGCCTCCATCAAATGAAGGGATTGTGCTAGAAATATAGGATGCTGACAGAAGTTCGTTAAGACTTTCCTCCCCTTGGGTCTTCCCAGGAAGATCCTCCCCTGGGTGGCCATGAAATCAAATACCGGCATATCTCGCTTGGCAGCTGTCTGAGGCAGACACTGATGGGAAACTTAGAAGAATCCACAAGTCAAATAGCACTTGCTTTTATTTTAGACAAAATTGTTTTAAGCTCCACAGTCCTTTGTCTAACGCCAGTGCAGATTGGAAAAAGCAGATGGAAAAGAAGCAAGTGCAGCAGTGAGAAGCAGCAGACCATGGGGGCCCTGCCTTATCTCAGTATTCCTAAAAGCCTCCTATTATTCAAGGAATAAGTTTCTCTAGTCTGCCAAATTCATCTGTATTCCCTTATATGTAATTTACCCAGTGATGATGGATAAATGACTTTCCTAATTTCTTTTTCTAAGCAGTTGGAAGCTCAGATGCTTCAGGGATCGAACAAGTAACAAATGTGTCAAGTAGCCGTAGAGATTCAAACTCAAAACTGTTTGAAAATTGTGACACCCGCCCCCCCCCCCGCATCTTAATCAATGTTTAGGGGGAGAGAAAGATACCCCCTGAACTTAAAAAGGTACCCTCTGAATGTGACCCTACTCAGAATCAACAGATAATGGATAAGTCGAACCACTTAAAAGAGGTCAACTATCCTGAAGTTGGTCTGTAAATATATGGCTGAGAAGATTCACTGTCTCCAGTTTTAGTCAAGTTGTCTGGAATAAGTCTCGTAGGAGACAAGACTGATGGAAATAAAGAAAACAGGAAATGTACTTGCTGAGTTGTCTTTACACAGCCATTTCTCTTCCTTTCTCCACAGATGTTAGAACCTACCTCCCATAAAAGGTTGTGAAAATGTCAGATGCTGCCTTTCCCAGCCTCTCTTGCAGCTAAGGGTGAAGAAATGATACGATTTTACCAAAGAAGACATGAGGGGGAAACTTCTGAGAGCTTGGGAAGAGTTTTCTTTGTGATAATGGTGGTGATGATGATGATGATGATGATGATAAAAACCACTGGAAGAAAGCTTATGTCTTCCCTGGACCCAGAGACTAAGTGAAAAATTGGAAACTCTTCAAAGTAACTGCAGGCAAAAGTCAGCGTAATTTGAACTTCCAAAGAGTTGATATTACAAATGTATGTTTACTCTTGGAGAATGCTTTACAGATCAAAAAGTTCTATCTATCTCTTTGTATACTCTCCAAATCTACTCTGTGTTAAATAAGAAACCATGTTTGGAAAAAAAATCCTGAGAGAAAAATGTCATGTTTACCAAGAAAAGAGTTGACAATGAATAGTTTGCTCTGGGACATCAAAGTTCCTCAGAGAAGCCTAGAACAATTTTTCTGGAGATGCTCCAGCAGGATTAGATATCCTGTTTACAGCAAATATTATGCTGGATTTTGCAACTGCAGTTAGTGATCTCTGTCAAAGAAACTATTTGGTCAAAACAAAATACGATGGAATTTTAACCATTTCTTCAGCTTTCTCCATATAAAAGGGGACACCAAGAGACCATTCCTACTGTTTCGGTCATCTCTTCTGTGCCACTTCAGAGCCTTTCCCTCATGTCTTCTCTGTGGCCTTTGGCCTCTTGTACCAGCTTAGCCAACACTGTGGCAGCCAACTCCGTGTAAATTGAAGCAACTCGAATTGGGCAGACCAGTAGCACTTCCCTCATATATCTCCCTTCCTGACCTATAGCTTTCCTGTTGATGATGAGGCGTGAGACCTCGCAGGACATGCTCCGTGCCTACACATTCACACTCAGGAAGTGCAGGGAAATTAACACCCACTGGGAAGAACCTCTCCAAAGAGAAACAGGAGCCTGAAAAGAATTCAGTAATTCTTCTTCCTTTCTCATCTGGGAGAACTATCCTGAAAAGCAGTCATTTATATGTCTCTCAAGAGACTGTTCTTCAAAATGAGGGAATCAGTCACTCTTAATAAACATTGACCCAGGGGCGCCTGGGTGGTTCAGTGGGTTAAAGCCTCTGCCTTCAGCTCAGGTCATGATCCCGGGGTCCTGGGATGGAGCCCCGCATTGGGCTCTCTGCTCAGCAGGGAGCCTGTTTCCTCCTCTGTCTCTGCCTGCCTCTCTGCCTACTTGTGATCTCTGTCTGTCAAATAAATAAATAAAATCTTTAAAGAAAAAATTGTCCCATTTCATTTTTCTGCTTCTGGGCATCACTCCACTTTTCCCTTATTTTTGCTCCCTGTAGGGGAGTTGCGCTCCCTGATAAAGTAGGAGCACGGAAGTCTTGGTCTCAGGCTCTGCTTGAGCAACACAGGCTCAGACTGTATTTGTTTTCTATTGCTATGTAGCAAATTATCACAAACATAGCTTAAAACAACACCTATACTTATTGGGTCAGATTTGTGACCCAGTAAGGTTCTAAGTCCCACTTGGTGTGGCTGAGTTTATGGCTCAGGCTCAGGCTCTCCCAAGACCAAAATCCAGGTTTAGTGAAGTCTCCTGCGAAGCATCAGAGAACCGTCTGCTGAGTACAAAAGAAGGAAGCATCCGTTCATTGGCTACTGTCCCCCGTTGGTCAGGAATGACACCATGGATATTAAATTCCCCTGACTTCCTGTTTTTCCACACGTGAGTGTCCAGAGATTCTGTGGGTACCACTCCTCAGTATCAGAGACGCTCTAGGACAGGAACCAGAGGCTGAAATAAGACACAATCAGAATAAAACCGCATGCAACTTAGTCTAAACCTGCAAGAGACTATTTGCCACAGTAGTGCGCAGAGTAAGAGGTGGGGCTGAATGGTTGTAAAGTGTGTACAGAAGATGCTCAAAATGACTACATTTGAGAAATCCAAGACAAATTGATTCATACCGGAATTACTGGTATGTGAAAGAATGCTGCATCCTGGAATTTAGCGTTTTTTGTGCCCCGAAGAAACAGTTCTGGCATCTAATTAAATATAGCTAATTAAACACATGTATTTTAGTCCTGTCCCTGCCAAAATCTCACTAAATGAAAGCAAATAATAATAATAATAATAGAGAAAGCCCCTAGAAACAAAAAAAAAAAAAAAAAAAAAAAGAAAGAAAGAAAATGAAAGCAGAAAAATGAGATCAACACAAATTTTGGAAGCTAGAATACAAATGGGTAAGTAGTAAACTGATTTAGCAAAGTGGGAATAGTTGAATTCTAAACTTTCGAGAGCAGAGAGGGAGTTGATAATAAGCATCCCTCACAGCCTTAGAAACTGAAGACGCCAGAAAATGCCAGAGGCAAGCAGAGAAGTTGGGCAAAAAAACATGATCATTATGTAAGTCTGTCTAAGGAATATTGAGAACATCTGATCCCCTCCCTATCATTTCCCTCCTCTCTGAGTAGCCAAAAATCACTCTTTCCCTTTCCAGGCAAAAGACTGTTGTTTACTTTCTTGAGAGGTTAAACCAGATTTCAAAAGTAGAAATTGATTGAATGCCCAATGTGCTAAACATTGAGAAGAAACTTTCATGTCTGTCAGCAAGTTTCTGGACAAATTACTGATAGGTGATATCAAAGGAAGACTTGGAAACAGAAGCATTTAGAAAAGGAAAGAAAAATGTTACCTGCAAGGACTATAGGAAAGTCAGAGCCATAAAGACTGGCTCACAAATTAATAACAGAACTTTTTAGACAAAAAAAAAAAAAAAAAACACACACACACACACAATTACCCAGCTACCAACTTTACATTAGTCTGTTCTTGATGGGAAAAAAAAATTTTTTTCTCACATGATTATCTCCTTCACAGACACTGTGACTTATCATCAGACATTCACATAATAAAAATTGGGAATAAAGTTGTTTTTGCTGGGGAGTCCAGATGTATAAGAAATATTCAAGTTTTCATTACTTGGGGGACAGGAACCAGACAGACCTTGTTATTTTTGGATTGTCCCCAGGTGAAAAGTACCTAGTTGTAGTGGTATCAGGGTAAAATTTCAGTTTTTGTGTCTTCAGTGCAATATCAAACTTAGCAAACAAACAATAACAACAAAAAGTGAGGCAATTATTAACTTCAAGGAAAACAAGAAATTGTATGTGTTACTTTTGTTTTTTTTAAAGATTTTATTTATTTATTTGACAGAGATCATAAGCAGGCAGAGAGGGAGGAGGAAGCAGACTCCCCTCCAAGCAGAGAGCCCAATGCGGGGCTCGATCCCAGGACCCTGAGATCATGACCCAAGCCGAAGGCAGAGGCCTTAGCCCACTGAGCCACCCAGGTGCCCCTACTTTTTTCTGTTCTGTATCTATCTTGGCCTTAGGCAGCTGACTTCTGTAGACAACATGTCCCAGGGCCCTTTCTATTCTGGCTTCTTTTTTTTTTTTTTCTTAAGGTTATTTATTTATTTGATAGAGATCACATGTAGGCAGAGAGGCAGGCAAGGAGAAGGGAAGCAGGTTCCCTGCTGAGCAGAGAGCCCAATGCGGGGCTCTATCCCAGGACCCTGGGATCATGACCTGAGCTGAAGACAGAGGCTTTAACCCACTGAGCCACCCAGGCACCCCTATATTCTGGCTTCTAATTGGGTTCAGCCAGTGAGATATCTGCCATCCTCTCAATGGCTAGAGCAAGAAAACAAGGGGCAGGAGAGGCTGAGATAATTGATTCCACCTTCACCCTCATCCTAGCCACCCAGGGTGCATTTTGGAAGCAGCTATATTCCTTGACTTTCAGTCACAGCTCCTGTCTGGTGATATCTCTGTAACTAATGTTCTCTATAGGTCCCATGTGTACATTGGGATGGGGTGGGGGGTAAGAAAGCTAAATCCTCATCTTCCATAGTAGGAAGTCTATAGATAAGATCTAAAACTGAAAAAAAGTAATAGCAGCATATTATTTAGAAATATGGAAATAAATGCTAGAAAATTGCTCACTTATTTTAGCTAATTTTGGAAGATTTTTTTTTTAAGATTTTGTTTATTTATTTGACAGAGAGAGAGAGATCACAAGTAGGCAGAGAGGCAGGCAGAGAGAGAGGAGGAAGCAAGCTCCCTGCTGAGCAGAGAGCCCCATGCAGGGCTCGATCCCAGGACCCTGAGATCATGACCCGAGCTGAAGGCAGAGGCTTAACCCACTGAGCCACCCAGGTGCCCCAATTTTGGAAGATTTTTAAAAAATTATTTATTTGACAGAGATCACAAGTAGGCAGAGAGGCAGGCAGAGAGGCAGGCAGAGAGAGAGGGGGAAGCAGGCTCCCTGCTGAGCAGAGAGCCAGATGCAGGGCTCGATCCCAGGACCCTGAGACCACAACCTGAGCCAAAGTCAGAGGCCCAACCCACTGAGCCACCCAGGTACCTTATTTTAGCTATTTTTGAAGGTGTAAGTTTTTACTTCTTAGAAAAGAGAAGTAGGAGATAGAGAGACGGGATCCAGTAACATTATTTTGCTTTAAAAACTGTGTACATGTATTTACCTTTTAAAAAGAAAAATGTGAGGAACCTGAGTGGCTCAGTCAGTTAAGCATCAGAATCTTGTTTTCGGCTCGGGTCATGAGATTAAGCCCTGTGTCAGGCTCCACACACCGCAGGGAGTCGGCCTGAGATTCTATCCCTCTACCCCCCCCACAACATTTACTCTCTCTCTCTCTCTCTCAAATAAATAAGTAAATCTATAAAGTAAAATAAAAATAAAAATTCAATTTTAAACAAAGTCTTCCTAAATGGCCAAAAAAGAGGTCGGTGCTGAATTCCCCCTTTTGACTTTTTGACCAATAGGAAAAGAAAAATATATACCCTGGAGTCTGTTGAGACTTAGAAACAGGGCCCCACTTGCAATGACCCCCATTTCAGGATTGTTGCCAAGGACTTGGCAACTGTGCTTAGCTCTCTGAATGCTTTAATTCAGTGTTGAATTCCAGTTGGCTCCAAATGTTTGTTCATTTTTGAGAGACCCCAGTACAGACGAAATTAAATCCACAAGGCAATCTTTTTCCTCAAACATTAGTACTTTGTTATAAGAAGATATTGAACTACCACATTGGAATTTAATTTAGGGTGATCATCCCAATATTTTGAGAAAGATAAACATTAATTTAACTTGATCTGGAAAGTTATTAAAGAAAAATGAACCTACAAACATAAAGCCACTGTCAGCCCTTTAAAGACAATGTGTCTACAGATGTACTCTGGATATTCAGTCAAAAATATGGATCTACAGTGAAGTCTCTTACCTTACCTTAAGATTAATTTCAGATGTTAGCATGCACAGAGAAAAGCACGTGTTGGCAAATTCCCCTGGATAATCCCTTAGGAAGTTTCCATGTTGGAGCCTACTATGGTCTCTCAGTAAATTTCCCAGAGACAGTTTTTGCTCCACTGCTAGAAGAGATTGTTGTCTCTTGAGTGGAACACCAGATGAAATAACTGACATGCACTGAGTTTATAAAAGTCAGTGTCTTCATCAACAGAATCATACTCAGTTGGGTGAGATCTTCACTCTATGAGAAAGCCCTGGGTGTTGAGCAGAACTGGGAAAATGGCTTATTCACATGTCTCAACTTACATTCACTTGAGGACATACACTTACTGACTAGAATGATGGATGGACCGTCCCACACAAATCAAAGAATATTTCTCTCCTTTTTTTGTGGGATATTTAGTTTATACAGTTAAATGCACATATAATGCAAAATATGTATAATTTGGAATTAAATAAGGAATTACCTAAATAGGTACAGTGGAAATACGTTTTTACAATATGAGACCAGATGTGCAAGGATATATTTCTCTTTGTCCAAGGTTGAAATTAAATTTGGCTCTCGAGAGCCCATCTCCTCAGATAGCAGAAGACGAAGTTGTGCCATTTCTAGAGACTTAAGTATCTTAAATCTTGAAATGGGGTCCTTTAAGATTCTCTTTCTTTCCCTTTTCTTTCTCTTCTTTTTCCCAGAATAATCTGAGCTCCAGAGGGAATTGCGTATCATTCTAGTGTTGGAGGAAGGGCATGGGTCCATGTGTCATCTCTGTTCTCACTGGTGTTCCTGAGGTGTGGCTTGTTTCACTAAGCCTTGGGCAGCCGCTGTTTCTGCTGTGATCATGGTCGCAGTCAGGCTCAAGTGATCTGTCCTCTTTGCCACTCTGGTGTTTCAGGCAAGCCTGGGGGTGTGATGGCCTCTCCCACAGTGGCTCTCAGTGACACCGCAGATCCTCCACCTCTTAGCCCCATCTCTCATCCCATTTCTTGGTGGATTGTTCTGCCACGACCTCTATCTGAGTCCTCTTGTTTCACACCATGTTGACCCTCTGACAGACACACCCACCCTCAGTGATTAACCTCATTCTGGGTCCCCCTGAAACATACAAAGTGATTTACAGATCTGTTCCATCCCCATAGAGAAGGAGAGGATAAGCAAGCCAACTCTCTCACACCCATCCCACCTAAACGTACTATGCTTCCTTTACTTCTTCACTGTGACCCACATATTGGCTCAGGGCACACTTCTCAGAACTCCAGAAGGACTCAGGCATCCCCAGACCCATCTGAGATTTCCACTCACATCCAACCAGAATTTTTATCTTGAGAGAGAAGGTGCAAAGCACAAAGCCCCACACTAACATCTCAACTCTAATCTTCTTCAGGTGCTCCGCCAGCTAGCTCAGAAAGAAGTCCTATCCCTTCTCTGTCTGGAAGGAAACATTTGACATTGATATGCATGTTTCCTTATACCATATGTAAACAGTATGCCTTAAATTAAATGGGATGGGAGGACTTCCCTCCCCCCCAAACTTTGGCTTTTGCAAACCAAAAACTCTTCAGTTCTCAAGCTATCATCCCTGTTACAAACTTTTCACTAAATTTGGGGAGTTTTCAGAGATTTCATCAAGGATTCTTTCTGCCCCTTTCTATCTCTCTGCTCTCCTTTTGAGACTCCCATTATACATACGTATGCTTGGTGGTGTCCCAGAGGGCTCTGAGTCTCTGCTCATGTTTCATTATTTTTTCTTTCTGTTCTTCAAACAGGACCATTTCAATTGATATATCTTCAAATTTCCTGATTCTTCCTTCCACTTGCTCAAATCTGTTATTGAATCCCTGGAGTGAATTTTTGATTTCCCTTATTAGACTTTTAAAGTGTTTCTTTTTTCCCCTGGGACTAATAATACATTGTGTGTTTATAAAAAATAAAAATAAATAAAGTTTCTTTTTTATACTTTCTGCCTCTTTATCGATACTCTCTACTTGGCGAGACATCCTCCTCCTCCTTTCCTTTAGTTCTTTAGACGTGATTCCCAATAGATCTCTGAAGATATATCAAATAGCTGATTTAGTCTTTATCTAGTAAGTCCAATATCTGAGCTTCTTCAGGGACAGTTTTTACTGATTTTTGTTGTTGTTGTTGTTCTTATGTATGGGCCGGGCCATACTTTCTTTTTTCTTTGAAAGTCTAGAATGTTTGTTGCAAACTAGATATTTAAAATAATATAGTGTGGCGATTCTGGAAATAAAATTCTGTCCCCTGCTCAGGGTTTGTTATTGTCGATACTATTTTTGTTGCTTGTTTCATGACTTTTCTGAACTAATTTTGAAAAGTCTGCATTATTTTCATGCTGCTAAAGTCTCTGCTCTGTTAGCACAGTGGTCACCTAGTAATTAGACATCTGGAACCTTAAATATCTGGAAACAATAAGTTTACCAGTTTTTGCTGAAGGGCTGGGTGTGTGCTTTGGGACATGCCTTCAGTATCTAGCCAGGCAGTTGACAACTTTGCTCTAGCCTTTACTTTCTGTACAGCCCAATGTCAATCAGAGGTGAGAGCTCAGGACCATTTCAGGTCTTTCCCAAACATGTACACAGGTCTTGGTATGCACAGACACCTATGTGTGTACAGGGCCTTCTCAATTCCCAGGAATATATCACAACTTTTCAATGACCCTGTAGACTTTTCACCCCTTACTTTTTCCTTTTAAACTTTTTGGTTAGCCTATTATTTGCTCCAAATGTTATGTACTATCTCAGCCAGGCACAAAACTTAACACTTGCTCCTAATGTGTGCCTGGGTGGCTCAGTCATTAAGCGCCTGCCTTCAGCTCATGTCATGATCCCAGAGTCCTGGGATCATCGAGCCCGCATCAAGCTCCCTGCTCAGTGGGAAGCCTGCTTTTCCTTCTCCCACTTCAACCACTTGCATTCCCTCTCTCGCTCTCTCTCTCTGTGTCAAATAAATACATAAAATCTTTAAAAAAAAAAATAGCTTCTAAATTTTTTCAACAAACACACCATCACAGGGGAAAAGGCCCTTCACAGTGGCGGGGGAAGCACCAAGTTAAATAAAGTTAAGTAAAGATAGTCTTGAAATGACCCTCTTCAAGAGAACCATCACACAGGTCACATTATGACAATTCTCTGAAATGACCCTCTTCAAGAGAACCATCACACAGGTCACATTATGACAAGTTGAAGGAGCTCTAACCCCATTCTGTCCTCTCCAACAGCTACCACACTGCTGGTTTTCATCTTCTTCATGGGCCATTGGTTTTCAAAGTACCATGAACCAGGGAGTGGGGCATAGGAATAGAATAAGTTAAAATACCACAAAGTTCACTGTTCTTACTGGGATTCAGCTGTTTTCTTGAATAAATGCTCCCTGGAGTGTTGCAACCCTTAAATTAATTTCCAGAGTTTAGAAAGAAGTTGATTCTATCTTTTGCCAGTTTTCCTGTTGCTTTCATGGAATTTTCAGAGGTCCTTGCTCTGCCATTTTTGCTGATGTCACTTTATTACAGAGTTTTATTTTTTTTATTTTTATTTTTTTAGATTTTTTTAAATTTTTTTTTATTTATTTGACAGAGATCACAAGTAGGCAAAAAGGCAGGCAGAGAGAGAGAGGAAGGGAAACAGTCTCCCTGCTGAGCAGAGAGCCCGATGTGGGGCTTGATCCCAGGACCCTGGGATCATGAACTGAGCTGAAGGCAGAGACTTTAACCCACTGAGCCACCTAGGCGCCCCAACTTTATTACAGTGTTTTAAATGCATTTTAAAATACAAAGCTTAGCGGTGATTATTTGTTTTCAGCTGTGCATATTCTCTCTGGATGATGATGACGATATAATAGTAATACTAATATTTTTGCTAGTATAACATTGAGAACAATGTGCCAAGCACCATTCTGATAATTTTAGACATATTATCTCAATTAATCTTCAAAATAATCCTATTAGGCAGGTGCTATTATTATCCCAGTTCAGAGACAAAGAAAATGTGACAGAGAGCCAAAGTAACTTGACTAAAATCAATAAGAACTAAGTGGTGGGAACTGGATTTGAGCCCAAGATGTCTGGCTCTAGAATCAAGAGCTGTGGGGCAACACAGAATAATAGGGATTACCAGAATGGGAAAAAAAGTATTTTTTTTTTTTTTTTAGTATTTCAAAAACCTTAAGTGACTACACAGGCTTTTGTTTTATTAAATTCTAGATTACTTTAGCAGTAAGAAGCATTTATACCAGATAGTTTTTAATCATCATAATGTCAAATAATTTTAATATTTGTGTAAAAGCAAAGTATTACGTATACAACAGAAGATTCTTTCATTTTCAGTTTTATTAGAGTTTTCATATAAACAATCTAACAAATCAAAAACAAACCCTTTATCAGACATAATTGTTGCCTTCTGTTTGAGAAAATAGGCTCACTATACCTTTGAGATTCCTTCCAGTGCTGCAATCTTGTTGAGGCGTTAGTTCAGTTTGTTCATTTTCAATTCAACAAAAAATGTCAGAGTGTTTACTTTGTGCTAAACACAGAGGATTGTGATGGTGAATAAAGCAGATTCTGCTATCATGAGGTTCGTGGCGTGGTGGGAAAGAGCCATGAAGCAATGACAGGTGTGATTAGTACTATGAAAGAGGAAGCACAGAAACCACAGGATCAATGCTGAGAGAGCTGAGCTCCCCCGGAAGATTAGAAAAGGCATATTTGAGGATTTGACATTTAAAATGAGACCTGAAGGACTAGAGGCTTGCTGGGAAGTCTAGGCAGAGGCAATATAGAGTGGCCGGGAAACAGAAACTAGGAGGAGAGACAGACGTGGAGGTAAAAGGACTTGACTGAAAGATCTTGTTTGTTCAAAACCATTTGTTTAAATGGGCTAAAAGTCCCCAAAGAACAGCATGTTATATTTATATGTCAATACTCTAAGTGCAACATTAAGAAGCTGCCCAATAGCAGCATATATGGCAGGATCCTGCTTTCTGGTTGTTAGTTTTTGATGAAGAATTGCCTGCATTCTCTGATAAAGCTAAAATCTATCTGGAGGTGGTGCTAAGATTAAGGGATAAAAGGTTCACGAACAAACTGGTAAAAACGAGCCAGAATATAACACTTGAAAGACAGAAAGAACAAATCATGCCTGCAGGCAACAATACAACTGAACTCATTCCAAGGTTCTCTCTAACCAGACTATCTTCTCTGGTCAGGTATTTTGTTTAAAGAATTTTATTTAGTTATGTATTCATAATTTATTTCTTTGAGATAGAGTGCACAAGTGGAGTGACGGGCAGCAAAGGAGGGAGAGGGAAAGAATCCCTAGCAGACTCCGCACTGAGTGAGGACTCTCATGTGGGGCTTGATCCCATGACCCCGAGATCATGACCTGAGTCAAAACCAAGAATCTGATGCTCAACCAACTGAGCCACCCAGGTGCCCCAGTCAGGTATTTTATAATACATCATCCATTATCTTCATGACACCTCTCTGAGGTATAACATTGACTTCTTTAATATGAGGAAACCAAGGTTCAGAAATACACCTGATGTCAGTTAATAAGTACTTATTGAGTGCTACCACACGTTGGTTTATCAGTGAACTCATGCTCATGAAACTTACATTCTGGCGCGAACTTGTGTTCACACAACTCATAAAACTAAACCAAGATTTTTCTAACTAGAAACACTAGAATCTCCTTCTATTATACCACACTAAATAACAAAGGGCTATTTTTTTTCTTTAAAATGATATAGAAGGCCCCCGAGTGATTCATTAACAATAAATTGTACTTCAATGTCAGTTTGACTAAGCTCTCCCTTATTTGCTGGTAATTACCACAAGTACCTTGACTTTTTAGCTATAGTATCTAGTAAGAGGCTGGTTTACCCATTTGATTGGTAGTTAGTAGCATTCACACCCATGAAGACTGAGGAAAATGAATATATCCCCGCTGTGAATTAATGTTGCTTGTGTCCCCTTGGCCGCACCACCCATTTTCCTCCTTCAGACTCTCATCTTTTCTCAGAGCCATGAGGAAAAAGACCTCAAAACCGGGGCCTTGTCTGCCTTCTAGAGACACTAAAGATTCCCTAGGGCTCTGTTCATCATTCTGATGTGTTCACAATCTTGTCTAGGTCCATATCCCTGACTCTCATCTCAAAAGAACAAGGCAGAGATATTTGTCTTTTCTAGTGTTTTAGAATTCCTCTCACTTTCCCTCTGCTGCCAATCCAGCACTCTGAATCAGGGAAGTGTGAAATGTTACCACAGATTCCATATCCAGGGAGGTTCCCACGGAACTGCTCCTCTAGCAGTTCTTTCTTTTGCAGACACTGGTTCTCTGAAAGAGTAAAGAGGGGCGGCATCAGGAGGAGAAAGAGAAGGTTGGGGTTGCCCTCTGCTCTTCCTTTAGAAATGTTTCCCTGGATTATAGGTGGGTGGGGGAGAAGTGACTGGAAAGGGGGAAAAATGTTTCATGTTGTTGTTGTTTCTTTGTACTTTTTCTACTCAAAACTATATCCTCAACACATTTGTAACAGAGAACTTTACCCAGGAGACTTCTTTGTCCACATTTAATAGCTTGAAATCCCTATAGATTTCTTTCATACCCTCACTTTTAGAGTTATTGAAATCTAAGATCATGTATCTATTTGTATTTTTATGGTATTATTAGCTAAATTTTCTTTTTTTTTTAAGATTTTATTTATTTATTTGACAGACAGAGATGACAAGTAGGCAGAGAGGCAGGCAGAGAGAGGAGGAAGCAGGCTCCCCGCTGAGCAGAGAGCCCTATGTAGGGCTCGATCCCAGGACCCTGGGATCATGACCTGAGCCGAAGGCAGAGGCTTTAACCCACTGAGCCACCCAGACACCCCTATTAGCTAAATTTTCAAAAAAAGTACCAGAAAACTACTTTGCTAGAAAGAAAGAGATTTCTATGGAAATGCTCTTCTCAAAACACAAATTGTTTTGTAGTATCAAGTAATCTTGGAGGAGCACAGCCTTTGTCCTGTGCTGTGTATATTGTCTTTTTTTAAAGTTTGCATTTTAATTCCAGTTAGTTAAGATACAGTGTTATATCAGTTTCAGGTGTGCAATATGGTGATGCAACAATTCCATACTTCACCTGGTGTTCATTACAACAGGTGCACTCCTTAATCCCTGTCGCCTATTTCACCCATCCCCCCACCAGCCTCCCCCTCTGATAACCATCAGTTCGTTCTCTATAGATAAGAGTCTGTATCTTGACTTGTCTCTCTCCCTCCATCTCTTTTTCCTTCGCTCTTTTGTTTCTTAAATTGCACATATGAGTGAAATAATACAGTATTTGTCTTTCTCTGGCTGACTTATTTCACTTCACATTATACTCTAGTTCCATCCATTTCATTGCAAATGGTAAGATTTCATTCTTTTTTATGGCTGAAGTGGTATTGTCCTGATATCAGCTTACATAACATCCCATTGTCCCTTTGTGACCCTCTCAACAAGGAGATACATATCTAGTGAAATTCATCTGCCTGTAGTCTTATCCAAACAACTGTAACTAGCACAGACAAGAGATTAATGACCACAACTAAGACAACAAAACTAAGAGGCAACCTACGTGGAATGAGAGAAGATATTTGCAAATGATATATCAGATAAAGGGGTGGTATCCAAGATCTATAAAGAAATTATCAAACTCAACACCCAAAACAAATAATCTAGTCAAGAAATAGGCAGAAGACATGAATGAACATTTCTCCAAAGAAGATATCCAAATGGCCAGCAGACACATGAAAAAATGTTCCACATCACTTCGCATCAGGGAAATACAAACCAAAACCACAGTGAGAAACCACCTCACACCAGTCAGAATGGCTGAAATTAACAAGACAGGAAACAACAAATGTTGACAAGGATGTGGAAAAAGGTGGAAACTCTTACACTGTTGGTGGGAATACAAGCTAGTACAGCCACTCTGGAAAACAGTATGGAGGTCCTCAAGAAGTTAAAAATAGAGCTACCCTATGACCTAGCAATTGCACTACTGGGTATTTATCCCAAAGACACAGATGTAGTGAAAAGAAGGGGCACCTGCATCTCAATGTTCATAGCAGCAATGTTCACAATAACCAAGCTATGGAAGGAGCTGAGATGTCCTTCAACAGGTGAATGTGATAAAACTAAACCAAGAAGATGAATGTGATAAAACTAAACCAAGAAGATGTGATACAGTTCATATATACAATAGAATATTACTCAGCCTTCAGAAAGATGAATATCTACCATTTACATTGATGTGGATGGTATTATGCTGAGTGAAATAAGTCCATCAGAGAAACCATTATATGTTTTCACTCATATGTGGAATATAAGAAATAGTACAGAGGACCCATGGGGGAAGGGAGGGAAAACTGAATGGGAAGAAATCAAAGAAGGAGACAAACCATGAGAGACTGTGACTCTGGGGAACAAACTGAAGGTGGTGCAAGGGGAGGTGGGTGGGAGGATAGGGTAATTGGGTGATGGGCATAAAGGAGGGCACATGAGCACTGGGTGTTATACGAAACTGATGAATCATTGAACACTATCAAAAACTAATGATGCACTGTATGTTGGCTAATTGAATTTAAATTTTTAAAAAAGACAAAGATTAGTAGAGCACATAACTCCAGATTTGACTGTTCCTAACCTAATGCACCAACTTGCTGGGACCATCAAGAGAAGACAAATAATTTGCTTTCTTTTTTTGGTCAGTGTTGGAAAGAATATAAGCATCTTCAGCATCTTCATTGAAACTTTGACATCAAAACAAAGTTTACAGTCATAGATTCTCCATATTCCATGTAATTTTGAAGCATTCTTTCGCTTTCAGAGAGCATAGCATATAATGAAGTCCTGTGGGTTCTATCTTGAAAATACTGTATACCTCACATCTACTGTCATCTCTTCAATGCCATTTTGCTACTCCTCTTTCTGGATGTGATTGTATCTTCTACAGAAGCCTTTGAAATGATCTTACTTTCCCCCATCCGATCCATTCTCCATGCAGCAATCAGAGCCCAAACAGCCATTCATTAGGTCATTCCCTTATTTAACTCTCTAATGCCTACCCTTTGGGTATAAGATAAATTTTGAAATCCCTAACCTGAGCTCTAACCAGAGCCAGGCCCCTGCCAGCTTTTTCAACCTCTACTTCTTTGCTCACTGAATTCCAACAACTGACCTTGATTTCTCTTGAAACTACAAGTTCTTTCCTATCTCAAAGTTTTTGCACACATTATTTCGTTGACCAGGAATGCTGTGCCTGATTAACTCCTGCTCGTCCATCAGATCTCATCTTAAATATTCATTTCTCAGAAAGGCCTCTCCATTCATCCTGATCTAAACAGACCCTTCTTTCAACTCTCTAATAGTCCTCACTTTTCAAATTTACACTTCGTGTTTTTGTTCCATGTCTATCTCTTCCACTATAGTAAGTCTCCATGAATACAGGGAGGTTGATGCCTTGTGCCCCATTATTCCCAGGACACAGAGAGGTACATAGCACAATGTTACATGCTCAACAGGTAACCAGTCAATGAATGAACAGATGAATATTTGTGGAAGACAATTACAAACTCCCCAACTATCCCTCAGCCTCTATGCAGAAACCTCCCACAGACAACTTGAGACTTCCAGAGAACCTAATACAGTTTTTCCAAGACACATTTCACTCCAGAGTAACTGCAACATTTTGGGTCTAGAACATTCTACTCTATCTCTGTTGCTTCCAGTGAACCAGCTCGCTGATTCTGCCACCAACAATCCAGTTCTCTATCTCCACTATCAAACTGTGACGACTTATACTGAGGTCAGAGGGATGAAAGATCTTTTTAAAGACTCTACCCCTTGAAATGACCATCTAAGGTTCTTCACTGTCTTTTCCTTCCACATCTTGTGCCTATAAGCCACACAGGTCTTCCTTTGCCCCTTGAAACTATTTCAGACAAGCCCCAGCCCACCAGCTCTACACAGCAACTGTGACTTGAATCCAAGCTCTGTTCCTATACTTACTCCTGACTCTCTGCTCCATTCAACTGTCCATCTAGCTTCTGAAATTCAGCTTTGTCTCCCAGTTCTGGCCCCATGGTCAGTACTTGGTTTCAGTGACTAAGGAAGCAGTCCATCTTGGCTTTCTTCACAACTAAGGGCAAAGTATGGGTTCATCCTTTAGAGCTCTCACTTTGCTGTTTGGGGAAACTCTCACCCTGGCACCAGGCCTAGGCCTCTGGCTAGTACTCAGGCCAAGCTTAGACAAGTCTCCCCAGAAGACAAGAGGTCAGAGAGATGTCCCTTGCCACCTCAGAAGCCCCACTTCCCTCTACTCTTCTAAGAGCATTCCACTGGGCCTCTCATTCCTTTTTGTCCTCAGTCCTCAGTCCTGAACCCTCTGCTCACCCTACCCCACCCAGCTACCCACTGACCCTGCTAACCAATTCTAATTCCTCCATCAAGCTCCCCTCCAGATCTTCTAAGAAGCCCTTTCTATCCCTCCTGTCTACTCGTCATGACTTACTCACATTTAGCACATGAGATATTCTACAGAAAGGTGGAAAAATGATAGACTCAAATTTAAACTTCATCCCTGTCACTTACTAGCTTTGGGTCCTTGAGCAAATAACTTAATATCTTAAAAACTCATTTTTTAAGAAAAATCTATGAAATAGTAATAATATCCACTTATAACATTTGGCTGCTAGCACAGATGTGTCAGATGATAGGCATTCAATAAATGTGCAATGAGGGACATAAAGAAAGAGTGTATTCATCATTCTCAGGGACACAGTGCCATGGCTCTAGCAAAGCAAAGTAACCCTCATTTTTGGCTCTATAATTCTTTTGAATGCTGAGCAAAATTATGAGAGCAACATAGAAAGGTAAAGACGCCTGGAGAGGAAAGCTTACACTTTAGGCCTTAAGGGATCAGTCAAATATGGGTAAGAGAATGAGAAAGTGAAGCTTTCCAAGAGGACCAAGAGTAGTATAAGCCTGAGGGCCACACAGTCCTGGGACCATGGGAGGCAGAGCTGAAGAGAGCAAAGAGGGCATGTTGAGGAAAAGCAGAAAATTAGCTAATGTAAATAAGCAGAAAATAAGAGGGAGAAGGGGCCAGCTGAGGAAAGACGAGCCCCAAATGAGAGCCAGGTTTCCCCTGACTGCTTGCCTCATCTCCATAGCTTTGGGTTTTCCCATCTGTAAGTGAACACATTGGGAACACATCATCTCTAAGCATTTGTTCATTTGTCACTCAGTCCACCCAGTCCAGGGAGTGACATAGTGTACACCTCACCCACATAAATAATTAGTGTTTGTAAAATCCAAATGTTACCTAAAATGATCGGTATGAGGATGTTGCTGGAGATCCTGCCAAAGCCGTAGTCTAGCTCCGAACATGGACGCAGAGACAGGGGCCTCCCTCTCTGCTCCTTGACTGGGCCACACTCTGCTTGTTCCTTAAATGTGTGCTGATATCACATGGAGGTAGTTGTGAAATTTCTCCAGTGAATCCAAATTTGCAAAAGCTCTTGAAATCTTGGCTCTTATGTAAAGTGGCTGGGTTAAAAAATAAGATAGACTCAAGCTAAACTTCTATTTGTGCTTATTTTTCTACTTCTTGGGGATATTTGGCTAAGTTACAATAATAATACCAATATGAGCTCCAGATAAGTAAAAGAAGTAAAATGTTCATGATGATGGACGTGCCAAGGATTTTACCTGTATCACGATGTACTCCTTACAACAATCCTAAAAACTTGTACTATTATTATCCTCCCTTTATAGATGAAGAAACTGAGGCACAGAAGTGTGTCAAGTAACTTGCCCAAAGTCACACGTTTGGAAGTGGTAGAATTAGAATTCAGATAAGGCAATCTGCCTCCAGAGCCCATGCTGTCAACCTTTTTACCATCCTACCTGTAATGAAGGCAGCATCCTGACTTTACAGAGAGAAAATCAGTTGTAAAACAAGGAAGAGGATCACCTTGGGCCAGTGAACAAGTGAATTGGTGGCAAAGTCAGAACACTCTAGTATCCTGGCTTTCTCGGCCCAATTTTTCTGTCATCCAATCTGTATAAAGACATTCCTTTCTTATCATCATCCTTCCATTTTTAATGGTTCCCAAGGCAATGGGACTTGAGTAAGAAGAAACAAAAATCCATTTCAAAAGCAAAGCTGCCCTTAGGCAAAAATTCCATTTTCAAAAACTCAGGATTCCTTATAAAAAGAGAAATCAGTCAACCCCAACCTTCTGGCACACCACAGAATGAAATTCACGTGGTCCAAAGTCCAGAGCAATGCACAAGTCTTTCCTCTTGCTTAAGAGACCAGGAAATGTGAACACCAACGGTGGGGGGGGGGGGGGGCTAGGGAGGGGGGGTGGGCACCATAGGTCTCTGGGGATTTTTCAGAGCTGAAGTTACAGCCCATAAAGATATAAGAGTTACTACTTCGAAACACTTGATGCTTCGAGGATTCTATTTAAATCCCAAGGTGGCCTTTTAAACAAACCCATCTTTCCTCCTTAACTGAAGAGGAGAAAATAGGGTTTGGGGATCAAAGCCAAAGCTTTCCATGTGGGGGTTGCCTAGAGAACCTGTAACATTCTCCCTGGTTCTCCAATACATATTAGAAACCGGTGCAAATCTTAAATGTTACAATTCTATAAAAATGTATCTCATGGGGCGCCTGGGTGGCTCAGTTGGTTAAAGCCTCTGCCTTCGGCTCAGGTCATGATCTCAGGGTCCTGGGATGGAGCCCCGCATTGGGCTCTCTGCTCAGCAGGGAGCCTGCTTCTCCCTCTCTCTCTCCGCCTGCCTCTCTGCCTACTTGTGATCTCTGTCTGTCAAATAAATAAAATCTTTTTTTTTAAATAAAGGAGTATTATTTTTTAAAAAAATGTATCTCGTTTCTGATTTAAGGGCTTGTTGGTACCTTAGATTTTTGACACAGTTAGTTGCAACGTAGTTTTAGAAAAGAAATATGAGAGGCGCCTAGGTGGCTCAGTTGGTTAAGCAACTGCCTTCGGCTCAGGTCATGATCCTGGAGTCCCGATATCGAGTGCCTGTATTGAGTCCCGCATGGGGGTGGGGGGGTGGTCCCTGCTCAGCAGGGAGTCTGCTTCTCCCTCTGACCCTCCCCCTTATCATGCTCTCTCTCTCTCTTTTTCTCAAATAAATAAAATCTTAAAAAAAAAAAAAGAAATATGAGGTTGGGCTTGCTTCTCCTCCCCTCAGCTATAGCTGCAGATAGCCACAGTAGTAATAAGAACTTCCTGGGGATTGTCTCACCCCCAAGGGGTAATGACCCCGATCCAGTCTCTGAGGGAGCTTCCTACTATATCTGAGCTGACACTCTGTAACGACACACTGCAGGACAAGGGACAGAAGGCAGCTGGTTCTGTGCACGAGAGCCAGCCAAGACTGAAGTAATAATAGAAATTTCATGTGGCCTGTTCTGTCTGTCGAAAATAGTCCAAAACTTTTCCTACAGCGGCCAACCAGAAGCCCTACTCAGAGCCAAAGCCAACAACTGGAAACAAAGTTGCCAAACCCTTATTTCCCACTCTGCTTTGTATTATTTGGTGTGTTTTTTTTCCTCCTTGGTATTTTGAACTTAGATGTGAACTCTGGTTGATATAAAAGCATGAAGTTTTCCCGCAGCTTCCTGTTTCAAGGTAATGTCGCGGAAAGCAACGACCATCTGCATGGGGTGGGAGATAGGAGGAGGAAAGTAATTCTTTCTGGGTGGGCATACATGAGGATTTACCAGGAGTATGAAATAATAATTTTTAGTTTAGTTTTAACTTCATGTACGATCTGGCTTCACTTCCTTATGTTGAGGATATGCTGATGGTATCCACTTTTACTACATTCTTGCCACTGCAGAGGGGCAGGCCTAATTTATTACTGTTCTTTCTAGCAGGGAACAGCTACGTGGAAATTAATTGAGTGGAACACCATGTCTTTAGGAAAACTGTCCTTTTATGAGAAATTGGCTAATGGGGAGCCCTTCCTTTTAAACACTACGTTATGCTTTTCACAAACACTCAGGAAAGTGAAGCTCGCCCTCAGATAAGTTTTATGATAAAAAGAGAAGCCTCTTGGGGTGCCTGGGTGGCTCAGATGGTTAAGTGTCTGCCTTTGGCTCAGGTCATGATCTCCAGGTCCTGGGATCGAGCCCCATGTCCAGCTCCCAGCTCAGCGGGGACTCTGTTTTTCCCTCTCCCTCTGCCTCTCCCCCTGCCTGTGCTCTTTCTGCCTCTCTCTCTCTCTCTCAAACGAATAAATAAAATCTTAAAAAAAAGAGACAAACAGAAGCCTCTGTTCACATATATCATCAGGGTAAACAGTAGAAACATAATCATAAATACTTCACATTTTCTGAACTTCCCATAATTCAATTTTTACTTGGATTTTTAATTCTCATGCAGAGAGTGCCAGGCACATAAGAAGTACACAAAAAATATTGAAGAGGCTGACTTCATCTGTGTCAAGCATATTATTATGTATATAATTAAGAATAGCATGAGTTGAATTAATAAGACAAACAGAGAGATGGCCAAGAAATGCCAGACCATAAGCATAACTCATTCCTGAAGGGAAAGATCACCTCTAATTTGAAGAGGTCTCTGGGCTCACGGTCTCACTTTTCTTAGCTCATTGCACATACGCAATGTTTCACCGCCCTGTACATTAATCAGCCCTTACAACATCCCTATGAGATTAGTAGTTGAGGGTATCATTACCTCCCTATGGCTGATGGGGCAGACCAAACATGTGGAAATGAAATGACTCGCCTGAAGTCACTCAGAAGCCATTGGGGAACTGAGATTGGAACCACAAGCTTCTGCTTTCTGGGCAACCCTCTCACAGAGCCACACCATGAAGCCAAGTAACCGAGATTGCCTTGGAGAAACTGTTCCTCCCCTAGTCACCACCAGACAGTGTTCTTGCTCTGGGTGCCAGGGAAAACGCACCCAAGCCCAAGTGCCTATCCCCTCAGAAAGAAAGCAATTCAAACATCTTTAAACTTCAGAGTTTATTTTTAAAGTGCCCTTCTCAGGAGGTGGATCAACGAACGATAAGCAATCTGAGAAAGAACTTTATTTTAAAGAAAAATAGGGATTAAAAGGGCAATTGCAATGGGCTTTTTCCAGATTAAAAGGATCTGAAACATTTCTGTTCAATGAGCTTGGAATGAAGTTCAAATTCAGTTCACGAGCTTATCTCCAAACTTCATTTTTTTAAGTACCTGAAACATAAACTCCCACTCAACTTGATCAAAAGCCTCTTCTGCTTCGAGAGGCAGAGCTACAATCAGCCCTCTTGTTCCTTTAGCCAAGTCAGTGTTCTTAATCAGCATAAAAAACATCAGGAGCCAAAGGGTGGTTTTTTAATAAAAAGTAGTTTGATGAGGCTCCAGGCTGGTGGCAGCAATCTCAGCCCAGAAAAATATGAGTCGACTCCTCAAATATGCAAACAGGCCCAAGAACGGGGGGCCAATTCCAGTAACCAGTATTTCTTCAAGCCCCATGTCCACCCCCTCCCCCGCCCCCCTGCCCCTCCTCCCCACCACATTCCATATTTCCCACCCTTATTTGCATCAAAGTTTCAGTGCCCTTTCTCCTTCCTAAAAATATGTCATTTGGGCTTTTCTTTCTCTTCTTTTCCCTCTCTCAACAATGTGCTCCTAAAACCAGTCAGGGGACAGAGCTAAGCAGGAGGAGGCACCATGGCGGTCAGAGCTAGTGGTCAGGGCCCCCTCTCTCCCCCTCTTCCTATCTCCCAGCATGGGGAGAAGGGTGTCCACATAGGAGGGCTGCTCGGAGTGAGGACAGTGTTTCTTGCAGGGGGCAGCCTAGCTTGTGGAGGCAGAGTCTGAGTTGGGTAAGGAGGGCATCCCTGTAAAGGGCAGCCAGGAGTAAAGTATCAGAGTCCAGACTGAGTGGAGGACATTCCTCCATGGGTAAGAGAATGGAAGTGGAATAGGAGACTGGGTACATAGAGTCAATAAATCAAATAAGTAACTTATTAAGGATAATGGGAGCCCAGTTTCTCATTGTTGGGAAAGGGAAGTTACAAATATTGAAACAGAAAGCTGGAATGAACCTTATAGAAGTTGGATTGGAATTGGAGGTATCCAGCTGAACTCATGGTTTCCAATATATTTATGTAGATATGGAAATAAATGTGAATATGCCTATACACATATTGTGGAAAGTAGAATAATGGACCCCCAGAAATGTCCACATCCTAATGCCCTACACCATGAATGTGCTACCTTAAAAGGGGTTTTGCAGGTGTGATTAAATTAAGGATGTTGAGATGGGAAGATGATCCAGAATTATCTTTGTGGGTTCTTGTGATTATACTGGAAGGCAGGAAGGTCAGAGACAGAGATGTGATAATAGAAACAGAGATGAGGGGCACCTGGGTGGCTCAGTGGGTTAAAGCCTCTGCCTTCGGCTCAGGTCATGATCCCAGGGTCCTGGGATTGAGTCCCGTATCGGGCTCTCTGCTCAGCGGGGAGCCTGCTTCCCCCTCTCTCTCTGCCTGCCTCTCTGCCTACTTGTGATCGCTCTCTCTCTGTGTCAAATAAGTAAATAAAATCTTTTTTTAAGAAAGGCTATTTCTTGTTTTGTCTTTCTTTTTTTCCCTTTATTTTATTTTTATGTTTCTTAAATTCCACATACGAGTGAAATCATGAGGTATCTCTGTCTTTCTCTGACTGACTTATTTCCCTTAGCATGATACTCTCTGGCTCCATCCATGTTGTTGCCAATGGCAAGATTTTGTTCTTTTTTATGGCTGAATAATATGCCATTGTATGTATATAAAAGTCTATTTCTTGGGGCACCTGGGTGGCTCAGTGGGTTAAAGCCTCTGCCTTCGGCTCAGGTCATGATCCCAGGGTCCTGGGAT